>NC_057391.1:26735166-26918467 GCF_019320065.1 Cervus canadensis
GTTTGGAAAGGCAGTTGCAACTGAAGAAAAGGAATGGGGAAATGTATCCTGTCTCTCAGATCCATTGGTAGAATTAAATTTGCATGCCCAGAAGTTACTTATATTATAAAATGTTGGTATTTACTGAAATATTTAATATTGCAAAACAGGCTTTTTATAATAACTTGAATGCTGTAAACCTGTTTAGCTCAAATAGGCCCCCGGGGCAGCCAAACAAATGCTTCTCCTGGTGATGTCAGGCCCTTTAAGAAGGATTTTCTTGGTAAATCCTTATCTCTTAATCCACACAGAATTCCCCCAACTGAAAACTGATTTATCATGCAAGTACATGCTCACTTTAGAGTACATTTTTGCCTAATCTGTGGATAAAGTGTTTTTAAAAGCCTTATCTGATGCACAGATTTAGTTTGCAATTTGTATGACAGAAATGTGTGTCAGTTGCAACTTTTTATAAAAGGCTTTCAAATCATAGTGCTGGAGAAGACTCTTGAGAGTCCCTTGGACAGCAAGAAGATCAAACCAGTCAATCCTAAAGGAAATCAACCTTAAATATTCATTGGAAAGACTGATGCTGAAGGTGAAACTCCAGTACTTAGGCCACCTGATAAGTAGAGCTGACTCATTGGGAAGGACCCTGATGCTGGGAAAGATTGAAGGCAGGAGGAGAAGCGGGGAACAGGGGATAAGATGGTAGGGTGGCATTACCAACTCAGTGGACCTGAATTTGAACAAATTCTGGAAGGCAGTGAAAGACAGGGAAGCCTGGTGTGCTGCAGTTCATGGGGTCGCTAAAAGTCAGACATGCCTGAGTGACTGAACTACAGCAAAAAATTATGGAACCCCAGGCCTTCACGTCCTTCTAATTCTGCATTCTTACCATCACAGGCCTGTTTGCTGTGCTTATTATATATTTGCTTTTATTTGCTTTTGAAACTTGTCACAGACAATGTAAACTCTTCCTGACATCAAAACTGTGCTCAGAGTTTGTGAATTCCCAGGAGTTCCCTTGTGTGCTGGGAAGGGGGAGAGACCTATCACAGTTTCAGTTAGGAATCAGAACAATAGCCATTTGTTTCAAAATTCAATTACCGTTTTTTTGTGGCATGTATTTATGCATTCATTCTACCAGAATTTTAGCCATCTCAAATTCAGGAATGGTCTTATTAAGTTGTTTTATGTTTTTCCTAGATAGTGAGGGACAGGGAGGCCTGGCGTGCTGCAGTCCATGGGGTCACAAAGAATTGTACACAACTTAGTGACTGAACAACAACTAATGTTTTTCAAAGGATTGTTTGGGGATGTTATTTGAATTCTAGGAACACAGGAGATTTCTAGAAACAGCATGAGACTGCTGTAACAGGTTATCTTGGGTAACCATCTATACCTCAAAATTTTGGCTTTTCCATCCATTTCATGAGTCTATACTTATCCTCATCTTTATTCTTTCTAAACCTGCCATTTGGATAGGTGTAATCTTTGACTTCTGATATATGATATCTTTTAATGTTTCTGCCTTTCAGTTGAGGTCAATTAATAGATTTTTGAGAAGGAACTTGTGAAATCATCTGGAAATGCTTCTAAGATTGTGTGTAAATGGTGTGAGAGAACTGTTAGACACCCATGTGACATATCCAGCTATAGGAATTGTGGACATGAGCATTTTGCATAAAGTAGTGATATTGTGAGTGGCAGTCAAATGGGGAATTCTCAGAGCAGCACAGTTTATTAAAGGAAGACTTGTTTAGAGCCCAATACTACTTTCTCTACCAAACCTTTGGGTCCAACTATACCTGCTGTGACATGGAAGGTGTTTGTCTTAGGACCTGTTGAAATTAGGGGTGAGACTTTAATTCTTTTAAATTCAGGTATCAGAAGGTAAAAACTAGTTAGATATTGTTTAGACATTTCCATTACAACTTCCAACCTTCTGCCAAATGTGGAATGGATTTAAATGTTTGAGTATACATAGTTCTAAGTGTCCATACCCACAACTAAGCTCTGGCTCACAGCGGGGACAGTTTCAAAGTCTGGGGGTGCTCTGATATTTTTTGTTGTACCTGCAGTCAAAGCTTATTTTAAAAAAAATTATTTGTTAATTTATTTTTTTGGTCGCACTACACAGCATGTGAGATCTTAGCTCCCCGACCAGAGGTCGAACCGCCGCCCTCTGTGCTGGAAGTGCAAAGTCTTAGCCACTGGTGGTGGTGGTTGCTGTTCAGTCACTCAGTTGTCTTGGCAAAGGAATATCTCTGTTTTAATACGCTGTCTAGATTGGTCATAGCTTTTATTCCAAGGAGCAGACGTCTTTTGATTTCATGGCTGCAGTCACCATCTGCAGTGATTTTGGAGCCCAAGAAAATAAAGTCTGTCACTGTCTCCATTTTTTCCCCATCTATTTGCCTTGAAGTCATGGGACTGGATGCCATGATCTTCGTTTTTTCAATGTTGAGTTTTAAGCCAGCTTTTTCACTCTCCTCTTTCACTTTCATCAAGAGGCTCTTTAGTTCCTCTTCACTTTCTGCTGTAAGGGTGGTGTCATCTGCATATATGAGGTTATTGATATTTCTCCTAGAAATCTTGATTCCAGCTTGTGCTTCATCCAGCCCGACATTTCACATGATGTACTCTGCATATAAGTTAAATAAGCAAGGTGACACTATACAGCCTTGACATACTCCTTTCCCAGTTTGGAACCAGTTTGTTGTAACCACTGGACTGCCCAGGAAGTCTCTGAAGTCAAAACTTATTAATATTCAATTATAATTCTGTTAACTTCACTTAAGCAGGTTTAATGGTGATGTCCAATTTTAACTGTCCTCACCGCTCTGGGGCATTGTGAGACAAATCTTTCTCTAGGCCCTGGTGAAAACATTAGACTGAACACTTACATACTTTTAGAACAGAGAAGAATTCCTGGCACTAATTTTGTAAACATTACATGTGCTTTTTCCTTTCTGCCAGATGGATAATTAACATGCTGGCTAAGGGGCATGTAGATCATGGCCTTACTTGGGTAATTGCCATAATGTCTTAACCATAAACTGTCTTTGTGACCCCATGGACTGTCCATGGAATTCTCCAGGCCAGAATACTGGAGTGGGCAGCCATTTCCTTCTCCAGGAAATCTTCCCAACCCAGGGATCGAACCCAGGTCTCCTGCATTGCAGGCAGATTCTTTACCAGCTGAGCTACCAGGGAAGCCTTAACCATCAAAGAAGAGAAATAATCCTTATGTAGAGGTCTCCTGTGAGTGTTCCATAACAGATTTATTTTCTCTCCCCAGTGTGTGGATGCTCAGTTGCTAAATTGTGTCTTGACTTTCTGCAACCCCAGGTACTGCAGCCCTCCAGGCTCCCCTGTCCAGGAGATTTTCCAGGCAAGAATACTGGAGTGGGTTGCCATTTACTCCTCCAGGAGATCTTCCTGACCCAGGAATAAAATCCTGATCCTCCTGCATCTCTTGTATTGACAGGTGGATTCTTTACCACTGTGCCATATGGGAAGCTGCTCTCCTTGAAGTTTTTGAAAATGCATTATTTTGTAACTTCTACGTGCAAGTTTTTAAGATGTTTAGGCTTGGATTCTATTTCCAGTTCTTGTGACTTTGTGTAAGTTACTTAGGCTTATATGGTTCTCATGGGTAAAGAGGGAGTGTTGTTAGTACTCATCTCGTAGATCTATGAGAATTAAACGAATGAGGCATTGGAAGCACTTAAGTGGGGCCTAGCATTGGTTAAGACTTCATGAGATGTTGCCTCATCTCATCTTCCTCTTCCTCCTCTGCTTTCTTTTCTTCCTCCTTCTCAACCGAATATGAATCCACCTATTTTTAATTTTTGTAGATTCTTATTGATTGTCTTTAAAATGTCACCTTCCTGGCTCTCAGTCAGCCAAGGAAAATGAGCTTGCCAGACAGAAGTGGAAATTCTGGCTATCTTTGCCGAAACAGACATTGACACTGGGTTGGAATGGAGTGGTGGGTTACCCTGTCCCTTTCTTGAGAGATCCTTCTGTTTAAACATTGCTATAGAGAGAGTTACTGGTATTGTGCAAAATTCATTTCAAAATAACTAACTCATATGGCAGAGTTTATGAACTGACACTAGATTTAAGATGAATAAGGGCCTATCTTGATTACCATGGTAAGCATTAGGGTTTGTGAGTCTTTAATACCAATATGTCTTCTTCAAAAGCAACAATACAAAAAGGAAGCAGATACAGCTTATGAAGCCATTTCCTATAAATTATTGACCTATGTAGGATTCTGAATATTTAATCAGACATAGAACTCTTTTAAAGATCATACTTACATGAGAAACCCTTACCAAAGTGGCTTTGAGCCCGCTTGCTTCATCCTGTGTAGAACTACATTACATTTAAACTACATTTAAAAGTCTATCCAGCAATAAATTTTTTATGGCACTTTTTAAAATGGTTTTCAGCTATAGTGGAATGGTAGAAAGACCACCAAACTGGGAATCCAGTAACCTGGATTTGAGTCCCGCTTCTGTTCCTCACTAGCTGTGTAATCAGGGGCAAGTCACTTTAAACTTTCTGGTCCTCTTTAGCCTCTCTGTACATAAGCAACAATGACGACATCTGCCATACTTGCCTTGGAGAGTGGTTGTATGTTTCCAGTGGAAATTGGAGCCAACAACTTCTTTTACAGAAGTTTATACAAATCTCATATTATGGTGATGTATGCCAATGCAGGAGACAAAATAGATGCGGGTTCGATCCCTGGGTCAGGAGGATCCCCTGGAGTAGGGCATGGTGACCCACAGTATTCTTACCTGGAGAATCTCAGGAATAGAGGAGCCTGGTGGGTTTCAGTCCATAGGGTCACAAAGAGTCAAACACTACCGAAACGACTTAGCATGCACACATTCATGGAAGTATTTGGGAGTGTTTTATAAAGTTAGAATGCATAATGTGAAACAGTAGTTATTATTTTTTTTTTTTCCCGTAACAGAGGGACTACAGGGGAAACAAAGAGAGATGGCAGAGTTGCTTTATCTCTGAGTCCCCATCCTTCTCCATTCCTCCATGAGGTCTGTGGTCTCTGGTGGCTCTTTAAACAAGAGAGTGCCCTTAAAGCCCCCCTCCAGGGTCTTTTCTCTTCTGTAAAATGTAAAAGCCTATTTTAAATCCTTTATTCTGTATAATTGGAAAGTCATTATTCGAGAGCAGTGTCCTTAATTTGGAAATGCAAATTTGACTTAACACATGCCATCACTGTTCCTGATTTAAACTTCTCATAAAAGCAAACTCCACAGAATGGGTTCACATATTTAAAAAGACACTTCTAATTTTTGAAAAGAAAGCTATGCCTGTCTTAACCAAGAATGTGCCAAGCCCATCTTTATGGGATGCTGTACAATCAAACACTGACCTTTGAAACTTAAGTATTTGATGTGTAAGTATCTAATATGTACAGATTCTTTTCTAAAATCACAAGGAAGGAGTTTCTTCCCACAATATACTCATATACTTCCAATAGATGACTACATAAACCCAAGTAGAGGCATGAGCCCAGAGATGTGTTGAGGATCTCGATATCTGATATTTTCTTGGCGATCGTGCGGTAGGCTGGAATTTATCTTTGTGTCGTGAAGTTTTAAAGAGGTAAGGGAAAGGTGAAGAAAGGATTACCTGAAGTCTTGGGGGAATCTTCAATGTTCACACCTTTTAGCACATATGGGTATCTTGAGTGGCTTGGTTCAGGGATTAAGAAAACAAACAAACAGGGCTTTCCAGGTGGCTCATTGGTAAAGAATCTGCCTGCTAATGCAGGAGACACAGATTTAATCCCTGATCCAGGAAGATCCCAGTGCCCCAGAACAACTAAACCTGTGCGCCTTAACTATTGAATCTGTGCTCTAGAGCCCATGCTCAGCAAAAGAGAAGCCACTGCAATGAGAAGCCTGGGCACTGCAGCTAGAGAGTATCCCTCACTTTCTGCAGCTAAAGAAAAGCCCATGCAACAACAAAGACCTAGTACAACTGAAAATAAATAAGTAAAATTATTTTTAAAAAATAATTCACAGTACGTGAACTGTGAAATTCTAGATGTTCAAGCTGGATTTAGAAAAGGCAGAGGAACCAGAGATCAAGTTGCCAACATCCATTGGATCATCGAAAAAGGAAGAGAGTTCCAGAAAAACATCTACTTCTGTGTTATTGACTATGCCAAAGTCTTTGACTGTGTGGCTCACAACAAACTGTGGAAAATTCTGAAAGAGATGGGAATATCAGACCACCTGACCTGCCTCCTGAGAAATCTGTATGCAGGTCAGGAAGCAAAAGTTAGAACTGGACGTGGAACAACAGACTGGTTGCAAATCGGGAAAGGAGTGTGTCAAGGCTGTATATTGTCACCCTCCTTATTTAACTTATGTGCAGGATATATCATGAGAAATGCTGGGCTGGATGAAGCACAAGCTGGAATCAAGATTGTCAGGAGAAATATCAATAACTCAGATAAGCAGATGATACCACCCTTATGGCAGAAAGCAAAGAAGTACTAAAGACCCTCTTGATGAAAGTGAAAGAGGAGAGTGAAAAAGTTGGCTTAAAACTCAACATTCAGAAAACTAAGATCATGGCATCTGGTCTCCTCATTTCATTGCAAATAGATGAGGAAACAGTGACAAACTATTTTCTTGGGCTCCAAAATCACTGCAGATGGTGACTGCAGCCATGAAATCAAAAGACGTTTGCTCCTTGGAAGAAAAGCTATGACCAACCTAGACAGCATATTAAAAAGCAGAGACATTAGTTTGCCAAAAAAGGTCCATCTAGTCAAAGTTATGGTTTTTCCAGTAGTCATGTATGAATGTGAGAGTTGGACTATAAAGAAATCTGAGTGCTGAAGAATTGATGCTTTCGATCTGTGGTGTTGGAGAAGACTCTTGAGAGTCCCTTGGACTGCAAGGAGATCCAACCAGTCTATCCTAAAGGAAATCAGTCCTGAATATTCCTTGTAAGTACTGATGCTGAAGCTGAAACTCCAATATTTTGGCCACCTGCTGCGAAGAACTGACTCGTCGGAAAAGACCCTGATGCTGGGAAAGATTGAAGATGGGAGAAGAAGAGGGCCACAGGGGATGAGATGGTTGGATGGCATCACTGACTCAATGGACATGAGTTTAAATAAGCTCTGGGTATTGGTGATAGAGAGGGAAGCCTGGAGTGCTGCAGTCCATGGGGTCACAAAGAGTCAGACACTGAGTGACTGAACTGAACTGAACTGATTTTGTAAAAATTGCAAAAAGGAGCCATTTCCCTTATTCTTTGATTACCAGCTGTGACTTTGGCTAGAAATTTGACCAAAATAATTCTACTGAACAAAAGTTCGCCTCTATATAATTATTTCAGAGATTCTCCAGTATGTTATAATAAGGCCCAGCTTGAAATGCTTTGACTCTTAGTCAAATCAGAGTTTTAAAGGTAGAGGTTTTGCTTCTACAGAATAGTCTAGCATAGTGCTGTCCTTCTTGTGACATTGTAGGACTACAAAGAAAATCATAAAATTGCAGTTTTTGTGAAGAAAAAATTCAATGAGGTGATATATGTGTGCATGCATATGTGCTCAGTCATGTCCAACTCTTTAAGATCCTTTGGACTGTAACCTCCCAGGCTCCTCTGTCCATAGGATTTTTCAGGCAAGAATACTGGAGTGGGTTGCCATTCCCTTCTCCAGAGATCTTCCCAACCTAGGGGTCAAACCTACATTTCCTGTATCTCCTGCATTGCAGCCAGATTCTTTACCAGTTGAGCCATTGGGGAAAGGTGATATGTAAACTCTCTTAGTTTCACTACTTTCTGCTTATCATTGTCTTTTCCTTTTAACTTAGACCTACTCTTTGACCATGAAATGATTCTCTTTCTTGTCAAGGCTGATCCTCCTCATTTATCCTCAGGCCCATGTCTTCATCCTTTGGGGCCTTCCTTCATCTATTGTTCCATACTTTATTCCATCTTTCACTTGTATCATCAATAGCTCCCACTTGGCTACCACTTTTTTCTCAGCCTAAAAACATGCTCAAGTTTCCTTTGTCTTAAAAAACAAAAACAAAAGTAACCACGAAGTCAAAGCCGTAATACTTATACAGGTTATTATTTATTACCTTCTCTTAACTATCTGCCTGTCTCTTGCTTTTTGCAGTATTTTTTGGTGTTCTGTTACTTTGCTAAAATTACTATCTATAGCTGTTCTTCTAATCTCCCCTTCTAGTTGGTTTCTTTTTCAATTTCTTTGCAAAATTTTCTGTTTTCCTGAGTTCCTCATTCTTGGCATTCTTTCTGATTTCTTTCTGCTCTATTCTGTTCTGACATTACTGCTAGATTCATCTCTCTTAAGTTTAATCCTGGACATATTACTTTCCTGATCAAAACTCATCAGTGGTTTCCCATTTTTTTTATGAAGTTAGCATTAATTTCCTACCAATCTGGATTCAAGTTTTTTTTTGTGATGTGGCATCACTTCATACATCCTTATACACATCTGAAAAGGAAAGAAAGTCATTTTTCCCTTTGTGCACGTTAGCAAATTTCCCAGTCTTATATAGTGCTCCTCCTCTTGTATTTCCCTTTTCTTAATCTCTCCTTGTTGCGATCTTACCCTTTATGAGAGGCAGCTTCAAATGCTTCTCCTGAAGGATTTTCTGATCCTACAAATCTAATGTACTTTCTCCTTTATTTGACCTCTGATGTTTTGCTTGATGTCTACTGAATGGATCTCTTTCTGCTTTGTAGTGTAGTCATTTAGTTGTGACTCCTGTACTCCTCCTCCCGCTGTGTTTAGATTCTTTGAAGAAAAATTCCTTCAGGGAGAGAAGAGCTAGAAAGCTGTTGCAGACCTACCATTGTGTTTGTATCTTCTATCTGAAGAACAGTGACACTGTGTTCTAACCTAGGGTGGGTAGGAGGTAGACAGGCAGGCACTAAAGTGTCCAAAATCACATGTGAGAGACACAAGTCAAAACTACCTAGCCCTGAATGAGCAATGGGAGGGAGCAGTAATGGTATCCAGAAGAAGTAACTGTAGCTGAAGGAGGACTCCCGCCAAGAGCTGCTGTGGTCTTGATGAGTAGAGGACCCACCTGTTAGAAAACCATAGTCTAGGAGGGAGGGAGCCAGGGAGTAGATATCCTGACCCTTTTCCCATTCTGCCTTCTAACCTGGTGCTACAGTGGCTGAACCGAGTGGCTAGAGTGCAGGGGAGCTTGTTGCTGCTGCTGCTAAGTCGCTTCAGGCGTGTCCGACTCTGTGTGACCCCATAGACGGCAGCCCACCAGGCTCCCCCGTCCCTGGGATTCTCCAGGCAAGAACACTGGAGTGGGTTGCCATTTCCTTCTCCAATGCATGAAAGTGAAAAGTGAAAGTGAAGTCGCTCAGTCGTGTCTGACTCTTTGCGACCCCATAGACTGCAGCCTACCAGGCTCCTCCATTCATGGGATTTTCCAGACAAGACTGAGTCCAAAAAAAGTCAGTCTCCTGGTGCTTAAATTGGTGTGTAAAAGGACAGAGTGTGAATCTGTATGGAGATGGACAATTTCCAGTTTAAAAATGGAAGTGATAGATAATCTATTTTAGTAATATTGGATGCAGATGGAGTCACAGGGCATGGCTGGGCCAATGACTGAGCAAAAAAAGATTTTGCATTGGCCTTTTAGGCCCAGAATCAATTAGGAAATCTACAGTAAACAGACAGAATGACTGCAGCTAATTCTTGGATCTAATTTTAGGCATTGGTGAAATAATGTCATGAGCATTGACTAGCATCTGCTAAAGGCAATAACTTCCTATAATGATGAGGCACAACAGATCTTTCCATTTGGAGTAGAGAAAAATCATGTACTCGATTACTGGAAAAAGAGTCAGGGATGAAATCAGCCCAGCAGTGTTGTTTTGGAGAGACCGTCTGCCTGGAGTTTGCGAGAGGAAATGAAAAACCTGAAGACTTACCAGGGAACAAAGTGCTTTCACAGTGGGCAGAACCAGAGAAGGTCACTTGGTAGACCAGACTAAGATGTATAATTTAGTGTGGGGCGCCTGCAGGGCTACTGTGTTTTAGTCAAAGCAGAGTGAGGCAGTGCTGCTTGAAATAGGCCTATGAACTCAGCATGGAATTGTATATAATCCCACTTCATAGTCCTTTCTTTATATTTTTTTAAAAATTTTATTTATTTTATGTTTGGCTACGCTGGGTCTTTGTTTTGCTTTGCAGAGGCTTTTTCTCGTTGCTGTAAGTGAGGGCTGTTCGTTGTGGTGCACAGGTTTCTCATTGCAGTGACTTCTCTTGTGGTGGAGCACAGGCTTTAGAGAGTGCAGTCTTCAGTAGTTGTAGTACACGGGCTTAGTTGCTCTGTGGCTAGGTTTTTTCTGTGGTATGTGGGATCTTCTGAGATCGAACCCGTGTCCTCTCCATTGGCAGGCGGATTCTTATCCACTGCACCACCAGGGAAGTCCCTTTCCTTGTATTTTGCTTTTTTTTTTCTTTTTTAAACTCCTAAGACTTACAGTTCCTTTTCTCTGGCTTCTCAGATGGAAAATACATGAAATGGTTCAACATTGTACTGTACTCCGACTTCTTAATGGATGTCCCAGAGTAGCTTTTGCTCAGAAGCCTGCTTTTGATGTGGAGCATCCTGGAGTGCTGAGGTTGAAGTTCATTTGTTCAGGGCAGACTTCTGCCAAAAGGAAGCATTTTCTAATTTTTTGGTCATCTTGTAGGTATCACCAAGTCGTATTTTTAGTTAGTGGATTGGAAGCTTAGAAATTAAATTTCTCGTGTCACAGAGGACCTAAAATTTGAAGGAAGAAAGAACATGAGGTATGTTTATCCAGATCCAGATGCTGGCAGGGATGCTAGACTGAAGGCTGAATTCTGACAGTCTGTTCTTGCCTGAGAGAGGGAGATTTAGGGAGAACCACAGATAGTTATTCCATGCTCCAGAAGCAGTTCTATAATTATTCACTGATGATAGTAGAGGATGTACACAATGAGTTTTTTTTGATAAAAATGATTTCAAACTGTGGAAGAGAATGGGGAAGTAAGTTTGAAAATGTTTGTATTTCTTTGCAATAATCTATCTTAAATTTGGATGTTCCAGTGATTCTAAAATTCATCCTTGGACCAAAAAAACATGAAATTATCTCTTCTTTTCCATAAATTTCCTCCAAGATGCACTGTGGTTGCCAAATCCAAGCAAGTTGGATTGTCTTGGTGCCACTAATATAGCAAAACTTGTGTTCTTGTGCATTCAGTGGAAGCACTTGTTCTTTTCAGCTAATTCTCCCTTATTATTAAACTATTGTTCTCAGTCCCTACCTTCCACTGCAGATAATGTTTTTTGCTTGAAATTTTTTGTTAAATGATAAGGCCCAGAGAGAGAAGAAATAGGAATACCTTCTCTATGATCATTGGAAACTCAGGAATTCTGAACACATGGCATGAACATTTACATCTGGATTTGGACCCCTAGAATCTGGTATAATAGTATTTCTTCTTGGAAGCAGCAACACCTCTGTGACACTAAAAAAAAATTTTTTTTTCGGGACACTAAGAATGGAACTCTTCTTTGGCAATTCATGGGAACTTGTTTTTGCCAAGTATCCTGCCATGCACCACAGCCAATGTTGAGATCTATAACCTCAGAGTCACACCTTTCATTTTCTATGTCCTGTGTTTTGATCCCTGGTTGAAATGGTCTCCATCATGGTATGATTAACCATGTGATTTTTACTATTTTTATGGTATTTCTCTGCAAAAGAAATGAAGTAAAGGTAATTGTAGAAGAAAATGTGGCAGGTCTTTGAGAAGGGATGATAGATAAAGCTGAAGTGAAGAATTTATGGATGCAGCTGGATATGTGACTTCTGTTACTCTCAGAGAAGGGACAAAGAAACTTCTGCCATTAATAGGATTGGGTTGGCCAAAAGTTCAATTCATATTATAGATTTTTCCATAACACCTTACCAATATTATGGAAATCCTATGGTTTAATATAGCTTTAGCTTCTGAGATATGGGTTTTGGTCTCAGTTTGTACTGATGGAAAGATTTAAATCTAGAGTTTATAAACTTATAATAAAAGCGTAATAAGTTAGACTGTTGAACTTTATTTAGATACAAAATTTGGGGAGTTATCTTACTTCTTATTTCTTTCTCAGCCTCTTTTGAGGTTTCATTTTCCTCCATTTATTCCTTAAATGTCTGTGTTCCCAGTACTATACTCTGTGACCTTTTCTCAGTCTGCATACTCTCCATGAGTAACTTCATCCAAACCCATGACCCGTCCAAACTCCATACTGTTTGCATCCTGGTTCTTTGTATTGCTGAGTAGCTTAGAGATGCATCCTGAATATTTGGAATATTATACACTCTGAGTATTGTTTTCCCCCTTTTCAGGCAGCCAACCTGGTTTAGTTCAAGCTGAAAGTTCCAGTCAGTCTTCTGTTGGCTGTGGTTTTAAATGTTAACATTCAGAGCCTTTGCAGTGTTCTTTGGCGCTTTCCCATGCACATGCTACCCAGTTGCACCTGTAGGAGGGTAGCATGTAGGATCTCAGTTACCTAACCGGGGATCGAACTGGGACCCCAGCATTGAAAGAATGGAGTCTTAACCACTGGACCACCAGGGAAGTCCTGGAGGTCTGTCTCTTAGTCTGAAGGTCTGTCTGTTAGTTTTTTGTTTATTTTCTGTTTTTTTCCAAAGTCTTTTGAATGCTGCTTAGGATCAGGTCCACACATACACAGTTGGGGAGTTCATAAATCACTGATTGGATTATTTTCTAAGCTCCCCATATTTGGGGGACTCTCTGGGCATTTTCAGTCCTCTAGCTATAAACCTGAGACTTTATCCACCTCTGCTTCAAACTTCCTGGAACTGTACTGACATCTGGGGCCAAGGAGGGGCAGAACAAAGAGACAAAAAGGAAGAAAGGAACAGAGTTTGCCCCCACTGTCTTGGGGCTACAGTTTCTCTGACCAAAGAGGAACACTCTCTTCGTTTAGAGTTTTAGGTGCCAGCGGGCTCCTACTGCTGTCACCGTCAGGAGATATCTTTGCTACTTCTGATTCTGTTCTAGAAGATTCCCTCCAGAACTTTCTCTGTTTGTGCTGATACTCACTTTCATGTTTCAGGTGATCTGAGTCTAGGCTAAGGGGCTACTGGAGGAAAAAATGGACAAATTTAACTGCAATATAGCAGTTGGATGACACTTCAAAGTCTAGTCTTCTTCACCAGTTGGCTTGCTACTGTTTACTTTTCAGAGTACTCAAATAACCACTCCATGCATTCTGTATAGATTTTTAAGGTGTATTCAGTAGTTGAATCAGGATGAAGTGTGATTATCTTACATAGAACTCCTTATGTATGATATGAAAGTGAAAGTGTTAGTTGGCTCAGTCGTGTCTGACTCTTTGTGACCCCATGGACTGTAGCCCACCACGCTCCTCTGTCCATGGGATTCTCCAGGCAAGAACACTAGAGTGGGTGCCATTTCCTTCTCCAGGGGATCTTCCAGACCCAGGGATCCAACCTGGGTCTCCCACATTGCAGGCAGATTCTTTACCATCTGAACCACTAGGGAAGCCCTATAACCCTAGTCTTAGCCCTTGTTGGTCTAGTCTCCACTTTGCTTCTGGAGTGATCTTTGTATAATACAAATTTAAATAAGCAGCATGCCTTGCTTAGGATTCTTTAGTGATTCGCTATGGCTCCTGGGATGTTCCAGCTCCTTAACCTGTGTTCAGTACAGCCTTTTACCACACTTCTAGTCCCCAGTGCCCAGATTGGAGAAAATGTAGTTTCCCAAGAGCATGGGACAAACTCCTGTTTCCGTTTTTTTTTTTTTTCTCCTTTCTCTGTTCTGCACCTCCCTGGCCCTAGACATGGGCACCAAAAAGAGCATTCTGTATTGAAATTTCTATGTGGAAGTGTTTTTTTAAAAAAATAGTAGCTTCATGCCTTGAACTGTGGTTTTATTGCTATAAAATCCAATCTCATAATTTCCTAAAACTTGGCTTTAGTTTCCCAACCATGACTAATATGCATAATACTAACCATGACATTTTCTCCGTGTGTATAATCAAGACTTATAAAGACAAGGAGAAAAAAGTAGTTAACCCTATAAAAGAGCACTGTATGTCTATAATTTTCACAAAAGAGATAGCCTTCATATGAGTCTGTTCCTCCTTATTTTCTGTATTAGAATTTTCAAGAGTTCTACTTGACAGGTACAGTTGCAATGAGCTTCTGGTGCCCTGACCCTGAATTGTATTGTTTAAGGGACAGCCTTAGAGAACAGCATTTTGTCTCATCAGACATGCCAAAACACGAGTTGTAAAAGTAGCGAGATGTGAGACATATTTGAAGAAATAATGTGAGTAATACTAAGCTAGCAAAATAAAGGAACTCTTCTATTCAAGTTTCTTGAAAAACTAGTTCAGCATTAGAAAACAGTAAATAAGGAGCCACTTTACCTACAAAGCCATGAAGTGAGACAGATCTCGGTTTTATTCTTGCTTCTTTTGAGCCATATGGCCTTAGACAAGGTCCTTAATCTCTGAATTTCAATTTCTTCATCTGTAAAAGGGAAATATGTTTGTTAAATGAGATAGCAAAAAAAAAAAAAAAATGTGTACACATGTATATTCAATACATAAAGTTCCCTCTCTTAGAACATAGACTTTTAAAATAGACAATCATGGTTTCATCTGAAATCATAGCATGAACTTTCTGCTGCTACTTTGAACAGATTATTAAAAAAAAAAAAAAAAACTTTGACTCTTCCCCTTCTCTCACATCACACACTTCTTCTAATCCAGGGAAACTGAGAAGGTAAGAAGAACTAGAGGAGAGTGATGCTTGAAGGCAAGATAAGACCTTTCACATCTTTCTGCAAGTTAGAATAATAGCACTTCAGCAGCTTCACTTCAGTTCTTTTGACAGTTCCTAAGTTGAACTCTCAATGCTCAGCATCATGAAGAGGGGATATTGGCAGCTATGCAATTGCTTTTATAACTGGTTGTTTATGACTGTTGTACCACTTCCAAATAAAAAAACCACCTCCAAAGTGAGTTCTTGGATATTATCAGAGAGTTTGTACTATTACGTATTAAGAATCTATATACAGGGGCACCTTTAAAAAGGCCAGGAATGAGCATTTTAGACAAGTTTTAGAGATATTATAGTTGAATGAGAACAATCCCATAGAAAGCTGTGAGAGAGGCAAGGCCTCAGCTGGCCTCCCATTTCTTCTCTGCTTCCTCTCTTCTTGCCCTTTAACCCCTGTGAGTACCCCAAGTCCTTCTGGAACTTCTCGGTTGACCAGATGGTTTCTTTTTTTCTTCTTTTCTTTTTACCTTCGTTTTATCCTTCTTGTTTTCATCTGTCTTCAGTAAGGAGTCTCTGTTAAAAAGCTCTCCCTCCTTTGTCTCTTCCTACACTCAAATTGTAGTTTTATGTACAGACCTGAGATATCACTAAAGATATCAATGGTTAATAAATGGTGGTTGTGTTACCCTCCCCAGGGGATTTCTTTTTAAGCTTGCAAGTCCTGAAGACTGGGCAGTGCCTTCAATTGAGAAAGGAAGTGTCATAATATAGAATTCTAAGCTCATGACTGTGTAGAGGGATGTTAGCCAGAGAGATGCCCCCGGGATACTTCACATCCCAGGAGGGAGCAGCTGCCTTCCGCATCGATGTGACATTTCAGCCACTTTGACGGTGAAAACATTGATTGGAAGTCCATACAGGGCCAGCAATGGCTTACAGATTTTTCCTTTTTCTCTGCCATTCCATTTGACTTCAGGTAGGCAAGAAGTAGGAAAACAAAAAACAAACAAAGAGAACCTGATTAAGATGCCTGAGTTACTTCTTTTAGTTTTAAAATTAAAAATTTCCACTTTTAGCAGAATTTATGAATTGTGTCCAAAAGAGACATCAGATTTGTGCCTAATATCTTTCCTCTGTATTTCTTTAAGTTAAATAGAGTGTGTGTTAGTTGCTTGTCATGTCTGACTATTTGTGACCCCGTGGACAATAGCCCACCAGTTACTTTGTCCATGGGATTCTCCAAGCAAGAATACTGGAGTGGGTTGCCATTTCCTACTCTAGGAGATCTTCCTGACCCAGGGATGGAACCCAGGTCTCTTGCATTGCAGGCAGATTCTTTACCATTTGATCCATAATCTCAAATCTTAGAAGGTGCTTCTTGGAGAGTAAAAAGGTTTGACTCATTTTTGCAAAGTCATCGTCCAAACCCAAGTTACTAAAATGGCTATGTTTTCTAAGGATCTCAAAGTCCCCTCTCCTCAGGACTTCTGGGAGGTATGTTAGCTCTGTTTTATAGAAGAATCTAGACGAAATCTTGAGAAGTTGAGAGACCTGCTTAGGGTAAAGTTGCCACATAGGGGAAAGGGGCAAAGGGACTTTGTCTTGGGGCTATAATATTAGAGCACTCTCCTATTCAGAAAAGCTTTGCTAGTCAAGGGTGGGCTGGGAGTGGGGAAGAGGTTGCAATCAGCCTTCTGGCTGATGTCTTGAGTTGATTGAGGTCAGCCAGAGAGGAAGGGTAAGACCAGTTACGCTTTGATTTCTGTCGGTATGTGATTCCTGCAGTCTGTTAGACTAGCTGCGTTCCTCCCCTGTTTCCCTCACAGGCGGGCTCGTTGCTGGAGATGACTGTCAGCTGCTTTCCCCACACTGCCACCATCACATGCCCCACCACCGGAGCCTCAGAAGCCTGACCACAGACCAGCATCTGCAAGGCATGAATAATTAGGTAGGCATAATGGAAGGCACTCACTGCACCCTCCAATTGCGTAAACCCATTTCCGAACTCTGCTACATCAGCTTCTATCTTCCAAGGGGCGAAGTCAGAGGATTTTCGTACAAGGACACCGTAACTCTAGACAGAGCCAGTAAAGGGTTTCATAACTGCTACCAAGTCAGGGAGGGGTCTGACATCCACAGCCTCAGCCTGCAGCCGAATGAACATCCAGGCGACATCTTTTTCAAGCCAATTCCCACGAAAGACATTCTGACTGAGCTGTACAAACTCACCGCCGAGAGGGAGAGACTGCTGGCCGGTCTGCTGAGCTCAGACCACATCCTGGGGATTACGATGGGGAACCAGGAGGGGAAGCTGCCCGAACTCTCTGTGAGCCTGGCCCCCGAGGATGACTCTTTCCAGAGTGCTGGCGACTGGCTGGGAGAGCCTGCTGTGGGCTGTCTCAACAAGAGGAGCTCCCACGGGATCAAAAAGGCCCGGAGGTTTGGTGGAAGGAGAGGGAGCTTTGACGGGCTGTCTCAAAGCTCCCTGCAGAAGAGGACAAGAAGAAAGGGGCATGGGGGCCAGGAATTGGCTCCTCTGCTGGGGAAGGACCAGGTCTATTCCAGTACTTCCCTTCCTCTCTCTCGAACAAGGCCTCATCTTTGGCTTCTGGAGGAGAGAGGCAACTTGCTCCTCAATGGGACGCTTACTTCATCCCTGCGGAGGAGAGAGAGCTGCACCCTAGAGGTCCCCAGGACACTGGATGCTGACTCTGGCTCGGGAAGCGTCAAGAAGCCTTCTGAAGATGTGGGGCTGGGAAGAGGCGGGCTGCCCCCTGACTGCAGCTCCACGGAGCCAGGGGATGATAGCGCGAGGGAGCTGAAGAGAACCCCTCGCAGGCTGTTGCATCAGCAAACAGGCTTGACTGACAGTCACAAGGAGCCTGAGAAGAAACCAGAGGCAGAGAGAGGCCGGAGAGCAAAGGCTGCTGAGTGGACTCACAGGAAGAAGCCTGTTTCCAGAGTGGTGGCCAGAGTCCAGGATCTGTCCACTCAGGTACAGAGAGTAGTCAAAACGCATCCTGAGGGTAAGGGAAAGATTGCCCCTGGCCTAGCAGCCCCAGCTGAGTTCATACCCAGCGCAGACTTGCTCACCCTCCCGGGAGCTGAGGCTGGGGCTTGGGGAGCCAGGGGCCTGGACAAGGAACAGCGAAGGGACAGGTCATGGCAGCCATCAGCTGGGGAATGCCCCCCAGCCAGCACTGAGGGGGCTGTGAACAAGGTCCTCCTGAAGGTGATAGAGAGCGATAAGTTAGATGACGCCGCTGAGGGCAAACGGCTGGGCTTTCCCTTTGGGACCATTGGCGTCCACACCCTCCCAGAAACCAGGAGCAGGAGGGGAGCTGGGCTTGGAAGAGGCAAAACCTTGTTTCTGGATCTGCTCCGTGGTAGCTTGGACCCTGGAAGTGATGAGAAGAGGCTGCCCCCACCAGCGCTGGCCGCTCTTGGCTCGGTAATTAATCATTCATCCTTTCCGCCCAGCACGCGCAAGCGGATGTCACCTGTTCCCTCCCCTCTCTCTCCAAGACTCCCCAGCCCTCAGCAGCATCACAGGATCCTCAGGCTCTCCTCACCGCCTGGAGAGAGGGAAGCCGCTCTTGATGACTCTCTTTCCGGAAGGCGCCGTGCTTTCTCTGGGTCCCTCTCTGCTGACACCTTGGAGCCACCATCCTCTGCCAAGGTCACGGAGACCAAAGGGGCCAGCTCCTCCTCCCTCAGAGTGGGCCAACCTCGGTTGGTGCCCAGGGAACCTCCGGAAAAGACCTTGGGGCCGGGAAGGACCACAGCTGCTCAGCCCCAGCACCAGTCACCTCCAGGTTAGTCCCGGTTTAAAATGCTTTACGTGTGTTCACGGGCGACCTGCTTGTGCTATTCAGAGACTGGCTAATTAACAATGAATCGATATTCCTTGGCCAAGTCAATTCACCTTGTAACAGTACAGCTGGGAGTGTTATTAAGGAGTGTGGAGATGGTGTTGACTTATGGGGTTAGGGGTGTAGTTGCTTCTAGAAGCAATATTTTGTAAATGCCTTAAATTTTTTTGTTTTGGCATGCTCCAAAGCTGCCTCCATAGCTCCTGAACACAGGACTCTCAGAGGAAACAGGACTGGGCAGGGAGAAGTAGCAACTCGTCGCTGCCTTTGATGCTGATTGGCCCCTTGACCCAAATTCTGCTGTTCACGCTGCTGGGGTAGCCTGGATTGGTTGGGATTCTCTAAGAAAAGTGGGAGCATACTGTGTCTTTGCTCTTCTATTGTCAGAGGTTTCAGGTTTTGGTTTTGCTTCTTTATAGTGATTACTTTTGTAAGTGGTCTTATTGTATGACAAAAACTTTTTTTAAAATGCTAGAAGAGGGATGAATTCTTTCTAACTTGAAGAAACTTGGTTCAGATTTTGTTTTTTTTTTTTTTTTGGTTAACTCTTTTTTAAAATTTCTCAAATTAAGCACAAAGTAATGTTTATCCTGAAGTTATGTTTTATATATATGGGTTTTTGCTGTTACTGGTATAACATCATGTCTTATGCAGAAGGTGCTAAAGAGCTAATTTGGCTTGTATGGTTCATGTGATTTAAAATTTTACATGAAAATAGTTCTGGCGGTTCTATAAGTGGGTTCAATAAAACCCAAAGAGACAGTTTATTAAAGTGCCACTCCTGTATTCACACTGTGTTCCAGGCCAGTGCGGCCAGGTGCTCAGGGTATTGCATGCCTTTGTGTAGGTAATAGGTTCTTTTTCAGTAGTCATTTCACAGCATATGGTCAATGCTTTGTCTAGGCTCATAATATAACATAGAGTCCCTTAAAGGTTAGAGGAAACATCATGTGAAATTTCTGAGATTAAAAATATCTATCTAGGAAAGAGAAATGTAAAAAGCTTCTGTTCATTTTGAACTCTTGCCATTTTATAAATTTCTCTAAATCACTGATCCAGGGTGTGATTCTTTAAAGTGTAGTAAATGTTCTTCATTTTGTGTTTGTAGTATACTGCTCTTAGCTTGATGAAACTTGCTACTTCCTAATAGAACCAAACTGCTTCATCAGCAAAGTCATAGAATTGTAGATTTTATATCATGTGTCATTGAACCCTAGTGATGAAAATCCTTTCTCTGTGTGAATGCTGGAGCCTTTGACATACTGGGAAAGGAAGCTCTCTGCAATTATTAGACAGAGACTTCTAGAGACTGGGCATGCAAGAGCCACCACAACCCCAAAGGCTCTTTTTAAAAGTCACACTAAATCCTACGACTGGGTGTGCCTCTTCTCCAGAAACTGCACTAAGTACACTGAACTTCAGTAAGTGTCCCCCCCATCCCAACTTAGAATTATCTTTTTATTTTGTTGTCCTTTTTCTATTAATTAAAAAAAGGTATTATAAAAGTTCTATTGTATCTGGGTCAAGGTAGGCACACAGAGGACACTCAGTTTCTCTGATGACTGACCTTGAACTCACTGAGGGGCCAGTTCAACAGATGGTCACCCTTTCACGAGACCTCGCCATCCAACTGCTCAGAACCATTCCCTTTTCTTTGGCCCCAGCCTTCTGCTGGGATCTTCACAGCACTTTAGGATCCAGTCATTAGAATCACGTGGATTCCTTGGCAGGAAGACTGCCTGTGCTTCTAACATTTTATAAAAAAAAAAGGCGTTGGAAAGCAAAAAAATGGGAGCAGGAGAAACCTTGTTTTTCTGGGATGCGTAACTTCTCTTTTGCTGGGACCGTCCTCTGGGACATCCAAACATTGTTTCTTATCATCATCCTTCTTTGAGAAGTGTGAAGGGAGGGAGTTCTCCAGATACTATTTTTCATCTGTATCTTGCGTTCCTGTCTCCTGTCTCCCATCGGTCCCCCTTCTCTGTGGCCATGAGTCCTCATTGTTTTATGGATCCTTCAGTGACTTTCAGCAGCTGGTGGGTCCACACAGGGAGAATTTTCCTGCTTCTGGCTGCCTTTGTGTTTCATTTCACTTCTCCTACTTGCATATCCCAACGGTGGCCTCAGACAGCCCTATGTGAGGGTGGATCATTCATTTACCATCACCCAACAGCAGCCCTTTATCTGAGTCCAGTTCCCACCTTTCTCCCACATTAGCTATTAACCAAGTCGAGTTTATGGTCTGTAGACATTTATTTCCTGTGGAAATAGCATCTAGGCTTTTAATTGAAGTGATGTGATTAAGGTTATTGAAAGCGCTTATTAACTACTCAAGTAAGAGATTAAGTCTGGCAAAATAATGAGATCTGTTTCCAGTTGGAGGGCTCTTTAGTGTTATGGGCAAGTAGTAATTCCCAGGAAAGACTGAAACCTGCTTCTGCTTCTCACAAGACCAGGCAGTGAAAGCCAACATTACCATCCATGCAGGAAACAGCATGACCGCCCTTGATCCACCTCCTTTTGGCTTTATAATTTTTCTTACTTGTCATTCCCAGGTCTGTGCACAGGAATTTCTTGTCTGGTGGTGATATGATCAGAGAATATGCTAACAATGAATGGTGGCCAGATTTGTCTTCTATGGTCCTCCCCTTCCCACACCCTCATCCTCACCACACTGCCACCCTGGTTTTATGGAAACTGCTGTATGTTATGTTCCCAAGCCTTTGTGGAATGTAGTATTTTCTCAAGCCTGAGAAAATACGTTAACCTGCATGTGATATCCTTGGGGCTGGGATTCTCTTCCTTTTTTCTGGCCTTCTTTTACCTTTGATCTGAAATAGACCCTTTTAATGCCAGAAGAATCACATGGAACTTGGCTTACCATACTTAGGAAGATCCCCAGTGCTGCAGTGCTCTGCTCAACAATCTCATGATCGTTCTCCTTTGAAGTTACTGAGGTGGTGATGGAGCCACATGCCTCAGGCATAGTTCCTTTTGATACTGTGAATCATTTGATCAGTGCTTGTGCCCATCATGGGACTTCCCTGGTGGCTCAGATGGCAGAAGCATCTGCCTACAATGTGGAAGACCAGGGTTCAATCCCTGGGTCGGGAAGGTCCCCTGGAGAAGAAAATGGCAACCCATTCCAGTACTCTTGCCTTGAAAATCCCAGGGGTGGAGGAGCCTGGTAGGCTACAGTCCATGGGATCGCAGAGTTGGACACGACTGAGTGACTTCACTTCACTTGTGCCTGTCAAAAGATGTAATTAATGTCAACTGATTAAGGATTGAGAGGCGTAACTATAGTAGATTTTGTTGTACCTAATGCTACTGTCAAAGCTTTGATTTCTGTTTGGACATACATTATGGAAAGTAGACATCAATTCCCCCTGTATTGATATTGAGGTTTGATAAATCCCAATAAAATTTTTAAGAAGCTCCACAACACTGGCTATATCCAGCCATTGAAGATGACTACTAAAAGTATATAACACATAGAAAATTATCTGTAATTTATATTGACAGAAAGTAAGATCAGGGCTTCCCTGGTGGCTCAGTGGTAAAGAATCTGCCTGCCAATGAAGGAGACACAGGTTCGATCCCTGATCTCGGAAGATTCCACATGTAATTGAAACTATATGTAACTTTGACCTACCAAACCTATTTTAGGACTTTAGGACACATAAATAGATGCACTAGTAAGAATATATGTGTAAGGTTGCTTATTGCAGCATTGTGTATAGTAGCCAAAGCAGCTGGAAAAAAAAAAAAAAGGAGTGTCAACCAATAGAGAAATATATTTAAATAAATTTAAATATATTTAATCTCTAAAGAATGGAGCTAGATATTTAGCAAGTTGAAAAATAAGGTAGTATGCTCTGTTTTTCTAAAGACAACAAATCACACTCCTTTCTATATATGAGTATATATGTTTGGTATGGGTTTGAATATCAGGGAAACAGTGTAAAGAAAGATAGCCCAAGGCATTCACATTCTATATCTAAGGGCAAGGCAAGGTGAAGGTGGGGAGTGAGGGGAAGGGGAAGGAACCAGAAGTACTGGGGAAGAGCATTGACTTTTCTTTACATATTTTTACACTGGTTGTAATGAATGTATCACTTTCATGATTTTTAGAGTTGTTGTTCAGTCGCTAAGTAGTGTCTGACTCTTTGTCACCCCACGAACTGCAGCATGCCGGGCTTCCCTGTCCTTCACTATCTCCCTAGGTTTGCTCAGACTCATGTTCTTTGAGTCAGCGATGCCATCCACCATCTCATCCTCTACTGCCTTCTCTTCCTTCTGCTCTCAATCTTTCCCAGCATCAGGTTCTTTTCCAATGAGTCAGCTCTTCACATTAGGTGGCCAGATTATTGGAGCTTCAGCTTCTGCATCAGTCTTTCCATTGAATATTCAGGGTTGATTTCCTTTATAATTGACTGATTTGATCTCCTTGCTCTCCAAAGGACTCTCACGAGTCTTCTCCAGCACCACAGTTTGAAAGGATCAATTCTTTGGTGCTCGGTCTTCTTTATGGCCCAGCTCTCTGGAAAAAACATAGCTTTGGCTATATGGATCTTTGTTGGCAAAGTGATGTCTCTGTGTGTTTTTTTTTTTTTAATTTATTTTTTTATTGAAAGATAGTTGTTTTACAGAATTTTGCTGTTTTCTATCAAACCTCAACATGAATCAGCCACAGGTATACATATATCCCCTCCCTTTTGAACCTCCGTCCCATCTCCCTCCCCCTCCCACCCCTCCAGGTTGATACAGAGCCCCTGTTTGAGTTTCCTGAGCCATACAGCAAATTCCTGTTGGCTATCTATTTTATATATGGTAATGTAAGCTTCCATGTTACTCTTTTCATACATCTCACCCTCTCCTCCCCATGTCCATAAGTCTGTTCTCTATGTCTTTTTCTCCATTGCTGCCCTGTAAATAAATTCTTCAGTACCATTTTTCTATATTCCATATATGTGCATTAGAATACAATATTTATCTTTCTCTTTCTGACTCACTTCACTCTGTATAATAGGTTCTAGGTTCATCTACCTCATCAGAACTGACTCAAATGTGTTCCTTTTTATGGCTGAGTAATATTCCATTGTGTATATGTACCACAACTTCTTTATCCATTCATCCGTCCATGGACATTTAGGTTGCTTCCATGTTCTAGCTATTGTAAATAGCGCTTCAGTGAACAATGGGATACTTGGTTTCCTCAGGGTATATGACTAGGAGTGGGATTGCTGGGTCATATAGTGGTTTTATTCCTAGTTTTTAAAGGAATCTCTATACCGTCTTCCGTAGTGGGTGTATCAATTTACATTCCCACCAACAGTGCAAGAACGTTCCCCTTTCTCCACACCCTCTCCAGCATTTATTGTTTGTAGACTTTTTGATGATGGCCATTCTGACCAGTGTGAGGTGATATGTCATTATGGTTTTGATTTGCATTTCTCTAATAATGAGTGATGTTGAGCATCTTTTCATGTGTTTTTTAGCCATCTATATGTCTTTGGAGAAATGTCTGTTTTTCCCACTTTTTGATTGGGTTGTTTGTTTTTCTAGCATTGAGTTGTATGAGCTGCTTGTATATTTTGAAAATTAATCCTTTGTCAGTTGTTTCATTTGCTATTTTTTTCTCCCATTCTGAGGGTTGTCTTTTCACCTTGCTTATAGTTTCCTTTGCTGTGCAAAAGCTTTTAAGTTTAATCAGGTCCCACTTGTTTACTTTTGTTTTTATTTGCATTATTCTAGGAGGTGGGTCATAGAGGATCTTGCTTTGATTTATGTCATCAAGGGTTCTGCCTATGTTTTCCTCTAAGAGTTTTATAGTTTCTGGGCTTACATTTAGGTCTTTAATTTTGAGTTTATCTTTGTGTATGGTGTTAGGAAATGTTCTAATTTCATTCTTTTACATGTAGCTGTCCAGTTTTCTCAGTACCATTTATTGAAGACACTATCTTTGCCCCATTGTATATTCTTGCCTCCTTTGTCAAAAATAAGGTACCCATAGGTGCATGGGTTTATTTCTGGCCTTTCTATCTTATTCCATTGGCTTATATTTCTGTTTTTGTGCCAGTACCACACTGTCTTGATGACTGTAGCGTTGTAGTGTAATCTGAAGTCAGGAAGGTTGATTCCTCCAGCTCCATTCTTCTTTCTCAAGACTGTTTTGGCTATTCGGGGTCTTTTGTGTTTCCATATGAATTGTGTAATTTTTTGTTCTAGTTCTGTGAAAAATGCCACTGGTAATTTGATAGGGATTGCATTGAATCTGTAGACTGCACTTGGTAGTATAGTCATTTTCACAATATTGATTCTTCCTACCCAGGAACATGGAATAGCTCTCCATCTGTTTATGTCATCTTTGATTTCTTTCATCAGTGTCTTGTAATTTTCTGTGTACAGTTATTTTGTCTCCTTAGGTAAGTTTATTCCTAGATATTTAATTCTTT
Organism: Cervus canadensis; assembly: GCF_019320065.1. NCBI lineage: Eukaryota > Metazoa > Chordata > Mammalia > Artiodactyla > Cervidae > Cervus > Cervus canadensis. The sequence goes on from NC_057391.1 coordinate 26,760,341, forward strand.
TTGTTGCAATGGTGAATGGGATTGATTCCTTAATTTCTCTTTCTGATTTTTCATTGAGTGTATAGAAATGCAAATGATTTCTGTATATTGATTCTGTATCCTGCAACTTTGCTAAATTCACTGATTAGCTCTAGTAATTTTCTGATACTATCTTTAGGATTTTCCATGTACAGTATCATGTCATCTGCAAACAGTGAGAGCTTTACTTCTTTTCCAATCTGGATTCCTTTTATTTCTTTTTCTTCTCTGATTGCTGTAGCTAGGACTTCCAGAACTATGTTGAATAATAGTGGTGAAAGTGGACACCCTTGTCTTGTTCCTGATCTTAGGGGGAGTGCTTTCAGTTTTTCACCATCAAGAATAATGTTTGCTGTGGTCTTATCATATATGGCCTTTACTATGATGAGGTAGTTTCCTTCTATGCCCATTTTTTAAAGAGTTCTAATCATAATAGGTGCTGAATTTTGTCAAAGGCTTTTTCTGCCTCTATTAAGATTATCATATGATTTTTATCTTTCAATTTGTTAATATGGTGTATCACGTTGATTGATTTGCGTATAGTGAAGAATCCTTGTGTTACTGAAATAAACCCAACTTGGTCATGGTGTATGAGCTTTTTGATGTGTTGCTGAATTTTGTTTTCTAAAATTTTGTTGGAGATTTTTTCATCTATGTTCATCAGTGATATTGGCATGTAGTTTTCTTTTTTTGTGTTTGTATGGTTTTGGTATCAGGATGATGGTGGCCTCATAGAATGTTTGGTAGTGTTTGGTAGTGTTCTTTCCTCTGCAATTTTTTGAAAGAGTTTTAGAAGGCTAGGCATTAACTCTTCTCTAAATGTTTGATAGAATTCTCCTGTGAAGCCATCTGGTCCTGGGCTTTTGTTTTTTGGGAGATTTTTGATCACAGCTTCAGTTTCAGTGCTTGTAATTGGGTTATTCATAATTTCTGTTTTTTCCTGGTTCCGTCTTGGAAGATTGAACTTTTCTAAGAATCGGTCAATTTCTTCCAGGTTATTCATTTTTATTGCCATATAATTGTTCATAATAGTCTCTTATAATCCTTTGCATTTCTGCATTGTCTGTTGTAACCTCTCCTTTTTCATTTCTAATTTTGTTGATTTGATTCTTCTCTCTTTTTTTCTTGAGTCTCACTAAAGGCTTGTCAATTTCGCTTATCTTCTCAAAGAACCAGCTTTTAGTTTTATTAATCTTTACTATTGTTTCTTTCATTTATTTTTCATTTATTTCTGCTTAGATATTTATGATTTCTTTCCTTCTACTAATTTTGGGGGGGTTGTTCTTCTTTTTCCAGTTGTTTTAGATGTAAAGTTAGGTTGTCTACTCAATGTTTTTCTTGTTTCTTGCGGTAGGATTGTATTGCTGTAAAGTTCCCTCTTAGAACTACTTTTGCTGCATCCCATAGATTTTGAGTTGTCATGTTTTCATTGTCATTTGCTTCTAGAAATGTATTGACTTCCCTTTTGATTTCTTCAGTAACCTGTTGGTTATTTAGAAACGTGTTGTTTAATCTCCATGTGTTTGTGTTTCTTACAGTTTTCTTCTTGTAATTGATATCTAGTTTCATTGCATTATGGTCGGAGAAGATGCTTGATATGATTTCAATTTTCTTAAATTTACTGAGGTTTGATTTGTGACCCAAGATGTGGCCTATCCTGGGGAATGTTCCGTGTGCAGTTGAGAAGAAGGTGTATTCTTCTGCATTTGGATGAAATGTCCTGAAGATATCAAAGAAATCCATTTCATCTAATGTATCATTTAAGACTGGTGTTTCCTTATTAATTTTCTGTTTTGATGATCTGTCCACTGGTGTGAGTGGATGTTAAAGTCTCCTGCTATTATTGTGTTTATGTCTTTGTTTTTAATATGCTGTCTAGGTTTGTTTAATATTCTGTCTAGCTTTTCTTCCAAGGAGCAAGCATTTTTTAATTTCATGGCTGCAGTTACTGTCCACAGTGATTTTGGAACCCAAGAAAATAAAACCTGTCACTGTTATGGTTTTTAAAGTGTTATTGAGCTAATTTTTAAAGAAAAATATACACCACCTGTAGGGGTTGTGTGTGTGTGTGTGTATGTTTTGGGGTGGGTGGTGAAGCTATACCACAATTTTCTGTGTCTTCCCCATGTTGTTTAAAGAAGCAAGAAGCTCAGTATTGAAATTAGAGCACTGTTACAAAGGGATATGCAGGTTGCCAGTGAGCTATGACAGCCATGCTCCAGAAGGACTAGTCAGGAAGGCAGGATTAGGTGAAAGGGAGCAGTATCCCGAAACCAAGAGAAGAAGGAAGTTCAGAAAGGCTTCTGACTCTTCTACTCTGTTGGTGGGAATGTAAAGTGGTGCAGCCGCTGTGGAAATACTATAGAGGTTCCTCAGTTCAGTTCAGTCGCTCAGTCATGTCTGACTCTTTGTGACCCCATGCACTGCAGCACGCCAGGCTTCCCTGTCCATCACCAACTCCTGGAGCTTGCTCAGACTCATGTCCATCAAACTGGTGATGCTGTCCAACCACCTCATCCTCTGTTATCCCTTCTCCTCCTGCCTTCAGTCTTTCCCAGCATCAGGGTCTTTTCCAATGAGTCAGTTCGTAGAATCAGGTGGCCAAAATACTGGAGCTTCAGCTTCAGCATCAGTCCTTCCAGTGAATATTCAGGACTGATCTCCTTTAGGATTGACTGGTTGGATCTCCTTGCTGTCCAAGGGACTCTCAAGTCCAAGTCTTCTCCAACACCACAGTTCAAAAGCATCAGTCCTTTGGTTTTCAGCTTTCTTTATGGACCAGCTGTCACATCTATACATGGACTACTGGAAAAACCATAGCTTTGACTAGACAGACCTTTGTCGGCGAAGTAATGTCTCTGCTTTTTAATATGCTGTCTAGGCTTCTCATAGCTTTTCTTCCAAGGAGCAAGCGTCTTTTAATTTCATGACTGCAGTCTCCATTTGCAGTGATTTTGAAGCCCCCCCAAAATAAAGTCTATCACTGTTTCCATTGCTTCTCCATCTATTTAACATGAAGTGATGGGGCTGGATGCCATGATCTTTGTTTTTTAAATGTTGAGTTTCAAGCCAGAGGTTCCTGACAAAACTAAAACTAGATTTGTTGTATGATCTGGCAATCTCACTCCTGGGCATATATCTGCACAAAACTGTAATTCAAAAAGATAAATGCATCCCTGTGTTCATAGCAATAGTATTTACAGTAGCCAGGACATGGAAACAAGCTAAATGTCCATTGACAAAGGAATGGATAAAGAAGATGTGGTACATATATGCAATGGAATACCTTTCAGTCATAAAAATGAATTAAATAATGCTAACTGCAGCAACATGGATGGACCTAGATTTTATCATATTAAGTGAATTAAATCAGAAAGAAACAAATGCCATATGACAGAACTTATATGTAGAATCTAAAATATGACACAAATGAAGTTATTTAAGAAACAGAAACAGACCCACAGATACAGAGAACAGACTTGTGTTTGCCAAGGGGGAGGTAGAGTAGGAGAGGGATGGATTGGGAATTTGGGATTAGTAGATGCAAACTAGCATGTATAGACTGGTGAACAATGAAGACCTATTGTATAGCACAGGGAACGATATTCAGTATCCTGTAATAAGCCACAATGGAAAAGAATGTATATATATACATCTTATATATATATATATGTATGTATATGTATGTATATATAAAATATCTTCCCCAATTATCATATATATATGAAAAATGTATATGTATGTGTAACTGATCACTTTGCTGTACATCAATAATTAACACAACATTGTAAATCAACTACACTTCAATAAAATAAATTTTTTAAAAAAGAAAGTCTTCTGGTTAGACAGGGTCCTGACTGGGAACAAATACCCAGGCCTGAAGGAGCAAGGGAAGTGGGGATCAATGGAACCCAAACAGGGGAGCTTAAACGGGAGGACCACATGGCAGGAATGGTATCCTGTTGCAGAGGTACTTAGCAGAGAGGAATAAATACCTTGGCCTCACTCTCTGTTGGTCTTCTGCCTGAACTTCCTCCAAGTGAACCACCCAGAGGGCAGAGTGTAAGGAAGTGAGTGGGTGTCTCCAAGCTCAGCCTTCCAGGGCCCGGGGAAGAAGGGAGAAGGGTTCAAGTAGTTCTGGAGGGGCAAAGGAGAGACAAGATGATACAGATAGGCTGCACCATGAAGACTAGGAAATGCAGAAAAATAGAGTGGAATTTTAAAAGGCCAACAGGATGAAAAAGAATGTGTGTGTATGTGTGGTGTGTGTTTTGATATAGAACCATGGTTATCTTGGTAATAAGTGATTATTACAGCATTTCATTTCTTTGTCATATGACCTTTTTACCTCTAAAGTGCAAACTAGAGGAAGTGAAAGAAATAATTGAAAGATTTTGTGATACAGTTTTCAGTCTGTGGATTGAGAAAAAAAAAATCATCTAGGTTTTAAAAACAAAACTCTTCTATTTAACATCAATTGATAGCCCATTGTGCTTGATTGCTTTCTGTGAAAAGCATGAAAAGAATTTTAAAATATCTTCCCCAATTATCTCAAGTTAAGAATAGCTAATAGCATATGAAATACGAAATGGATTTTCTACTAATGAACAATTTGTATTTTGAGGTCAGTTTCCTTGTAAAATAAATGCTGAGTGTTTCTCTCATTTAAATTTTATTTTTTGAAAGGGAATAAGTTTCAAAAGCCAGGACCATGACCGTGATCTGATGTTTTAAAACCCCAAGCTAGTTCTATATATGTGAATTTTTTCCCAAATTAAAGTCCAATTGTGCTTTGAGGATAGCACCTTCTGTGGAGTTGTTTTTCACTTGTCTCTTTTCTATTCTTGGAGTCAGAGCACAATATTTAAAGCAGGGGTGGCAATCTGTGGTCCTACCTAGGCCTTATCCATCCATCTAAAGTCATTCCAAAGATGTAGAAATGGCAGCATTAATGATGTGATGAAAAGTTACACCTGCTGAAAAATCTTTATAAATAAATAGACACTACATTTTGAAGAAAATTTTCTTTCTTCTTGCCTTTCTTTCTTTTTTCCTCCCTTTCTTTCTCTCTCTTTCTTCCTTCCTTCCCTCCCTCCCTCCCTTCCTTCCTTTTTATAACTCAACCATTCTATCTCATAGCATCCTTGGTTGTGGGATATAAAAGACTCAAATTTTTTAAGTTGTAATTGGATTAGAAGCATTTTTATTAAATTGATAAAGCAGAATTCTGAATACTTAGATTCTGTGTTTTATTTCATTCCTCATGGGCTCTTCTGGAAGAGGGTATGTTTTAAAAACTGTGAAGACTACTCTGGGCCACTCTCTCCCTCTTGATGGCTTTTATCAAGTAAATGACTGTTACTGCCCATCTTCTTTCATCAAATTCCTCATTATGTACAAGAAAGCAGCTTCTGTTAGATAGTTCTTAAATGTGCTTAAATCCATATTTAGTACATTTTTGTGGCATTGGGCTGTGATATTAGGCCATACCATCCTCCTGGAGTTCCTCTGTGTGGCCTGGCAGCTCAGCCTCCTGCCAAAGAAAGTTCTGAAGTTCCTTCCTTCTCTCCTTCCTGGATTGTTCCACTGCATCGAACCTGGTGCTTTTTATCTGGAAGGCCAGAACCTTCCAGGACAGAACTAGAGTTGGGATTCAGATATGTATAGGATGGAGAGGGACTTGTGGGAACCTTGAAGGTTATTGAACCATAGGGAGGAACAGTGGACAGTGGAAGAAGTATCATGAGAAAACAAGTCTGTACCAAAAGCCTGTGGTTAGACATTTTCTCGTTCTCCTTAGAGGGCCCTTATACTCCAGGGAGAAGGAGCTTTAGCATGAAGGGAATGAAGAACTTTGAATCAGGAGCCCAGCAATTTCTCAGTGTGGAAGAGCTATTCAAGAGAAGTAGAAAGTTTTTTGTTTTAAATATTTATTTTATTGAAGTATAGTTGATTTACAATGTTATGTTCATTTCTGCTTTGAAAAATGCAGAGTGATTCAGTTATTCATATGCATATTCTTTTTCATATTCATTTCCATTATGGTTTATCACAGGTTAGTGAATATAGTTCCCTGTACTATACAGTAGGACCTTGTGGTTAATCCATTCTTTGTATAATAGTTTGCATCTGCTAATCCCTAACTCCCACTTCTGCCCTCCTGCCTCTCCCCCATCAGCAACCACAACTCTGTTCTCTATGAGTCTAAAGAGGAAGAAACTTTCTTGCTGGCCAGAAGCAGGGCAAAGCCCCTGCCTCATGTCAACTCTTTATGAACGCTTGAATTGCAGCACACCAGGTTTCCCTGTCCTTCACCATCTATCTCCTAGAATTTGCTCAAACTCACGTCCATTGAGTCGGTGATGCTATCCAACCATCTCATCCTCTGTCATCCCCTTCTCCTCCTGTCTTCAATCTTTCCCAGCATCAGGGTCTTTTCCAGTGAGCTGTCTCTTTGCCCAAAGTATTGGAGCTTCAGCTTCAGCATCAGTCTTTCTAATGAATATTCAGTGTTGATTTCCTTTAGGATTGACTGATTTTATCTCCTTGCAATCCAAGGGACTCGCAAGAGTCTTCTCCAACAGCACAGCTCCAAAGGATCAATTCTTCAGCACTCAACCTTCTTGGTCCAACTCTCATACATAACTACTGGAAAAACCATAGCTTTGATTATACAGACTTTTGTTAGCAAAGAGATGTCTCTGCTTTTTAATACACTGTCTAGGTTTGTCATAACTTTTCTTCCAAGGAGCAGGCATCTTTTAATTTCATGACCTCCATGGTCCCAAGTTACTAGCTACCCAAAGGCACTAGAGTGACAGAGCAACAGAGCAGAAGGGTGGCAAGGGCAGTAGGCCCCCACATGCAGAGATCTTGAGGGACCTCTGGAGGGCATAACTGGGGAGGAAGGGCCTGAGGAAAGATGGGGCTTCATGCCAAGCAAGTGAGGAAGAGCTTCAGACATGGAGGTTCAGATATTTGTGCAGCATATGACACAGTCTTACTCTGAGGCAGTAAGTTGGATCATCCAGGATTCACACATTTTTCCTAAGATATTCTGATGTGGGGCTTTTGTCTGTTTGAAACCTAAGTTAAAGTTTTGAGGTGGAATTTTGCATTTGGAGGAAGAAACCCCAAATAATCCTATGGCTGATAAAAGCTGTTGATTTCTAGTTTAGCCCAGAGGAATTGTGGAGAGAGTAAATACCACATGAGGCTTGAGTTTCCCCGGGATTCAGACAAGTCTGGGCATGTCCAAGTAATTAGATGGTTAGAGCTGTCATGATTCTTCTGCTCGAGTGCCTAAAGGATGGTCACCGGGCAGAGCCCCTCCAGAGGAAAGCAGGATTCGAGACACAGGAGAGGGTACCAAGCCCGGAGGAGAAACAGCGCTGGAAGTAGCATAATGTGTCCTCCTGATGCCCTGCTGACTTGCACCTGGCTTGTGGGGAGGAGGACAGCAATAAGAAAGTAGTGTGAAAATTTAAAGAGTAATTTTATTAAAATGTCCCTAAGGTAGTGATGAAGACAGGGTCTTCATGAGAGACTCTGGGCCTTAAGAGGGGCCTTGTTCCTGGTGCTGCTGAGGCAGGATGTGACCAGGAACACAGTGGAGGGAGCCGGATTTGAGCTGGCTCCAGAGAGGAGAGGGGAGGTGGGGAGGTGGGCAGGAGTGCATAAACAATGCACCTGGTACCTTAGCTGCAGCACCCTAGAAACAATTCTAGCAGCATCCAGAGGCGCCTTCAGCCTCTAGACAAGTGAGGATGGTGGTGTCAGTGAGGGATGAGGGGGATCAGGTCCATGCATGCATGTGCTTCCTGGAATGATTTGGAGACATTGGTGTCTAGGGGGAGAGGAGCCCGTAAACTGGTCGAGGCAGAAAAATATTAACTTTGTGTGCGTGCGTGCCAAGCCGCTTCAGTTGTGTCCGACTCCCTGTGACCTTCTGCGCTACAGCCAGCCGGGCTCCTCTGCTCGTGAGACTCTCCAGGCAGGAATGCTGGAGTGGGTGGCCATGCCCTTCTCCAGAATATTAACTTTACACTCTGTTATTACTCCCTTGGCTGCATTTGAAGGATGGAAGAATATCAAATTCACAGGGTTCTTTTGAGAATCGAATGAAATAATGTCGATGAAAATGCTTCCTAACATATTAGAAAGTGTTAGCTTTATTATAATTACAGACCATTATTGGTTCATTGGGCAGAAGGGATTTTAATAAGCTACTCCCTTTGGTGTTTTCCAGTGACGAAATGATGCTACAATAATAGGTCACAATGGTTTATGTGAATTTCCCAATTTGCTCTCAAAGATTCTACATTTGCCTCTATTTCTTAAGTCACATGCTATTTTTAAAGTGACATTGTTCCCTTATTTTTTTCTTCCAGTTTTATTGACATATAATTGACACTGTGTAAGTTTAAGGTACACAGTGTAATGACTTGATTTATATGCATTATAAAATGATTATCACATGAATTTAGTGGACATCTAGGCAATGTTAAAGAAATAGAAAAAAGAATTATTTTCTTGTGATGAGAATGCTTAGGATTTACTCTGTTAACAGTTTTCATATATGGCATACAGCAGTGTTAATTATTTTCATCGAGTTGTACATTATATCCTAGTACTTATTTATCTTGTAACAGGAAGTTTTTACTTTGACTACCTTTATCCAGTTCTCCCATTTCCCACCCCTCACTGTGGTAACCACAAATCCGGTCTCTGTTGCTTGATTTTCTTGGGTTTTGAAGTGTAATTAACCTACAACACTTTGTCGTTTCCTGTTACTCCGCATAGCGATTCAATGTGTCTATGCATTTCAAGCTGATCATGACCCTAAGTCTAGTTATTATCTGTCACCATACAAAAATAATACATATTTACTGACTATATTCCCCATACTGTACATTTCATACCCTGGGCTTATTTTGTACGTCTTAATCTCTCTCACCTATTTATTTCCTCCCCCATCTCCTTGCCGTCTGGGAACCACTTGTTTGTTCTCTGTATCTATGACTCTATTTTGTTTTGTTTGTTGGATTCCTTTCTGTTTTTTGTGTATCTATTACAGATTTTTGGTTTGTGGTGGTTATGAAGCTTACATGTAGTTATCTGTTGATCTGTCTACGTCTATCTGATGATTTTAAGTCAGTGATCTCTTCATTTCAAACACATTTTAACAACCCTGCATTTTACTCCCCTCAAACTACGTTTACTGTTTCCTGCATCATATTTTACATCCAATTGTTTTGTGTATCCCTTAACTACTTACTGTAGGTATAAATTATTTTATTACTTTTGTCTTTTGACCTTCCTCTTAGCTTTGTACATGGTTGATTTATTACCTTTACTGTTTATTTTCCTTTCCCAATGAGCTTTTTCCTTTCATATTTTTCATGTTTCTAGTGTGGCCTTTCTCGCTTAGAGTAATTCCTTTAACACTTCTTGTAAAACTGGTTTGGTGATGCTGCACTCTCAGCTTTTGCTTGTATGTAAAATTTTCAATTTCTTCATCAAATCTGAACAGAAACCTTGCCAGGTAGTTTATTCTTGGTTGTAGGTTTCTCACTTTCATCACTTTAAATACATCGTGCCACTTCCTTCTGGCTTGCAGTTTCTGCTAAAGAATCAGTTGATATCCCCTGGGAGTTCCTATGTATAGTTGTTGCTTTTTCCTTGCTGCTTTTAATATTCTCTCTTTATCATTTTTTGTTTGTTTGTTTGTTTCTCTCTTTATCTTTGATTTTAATTAGAGTGTATCTTGGTGTGGTCCTTTTGGGTTAATCCTTCCTGTGCCTCTCTGTGCTTCCTTTGGTTAAATGTCTTTTTTCTTTCAAGTTAGGGAACTTTTCAGTTATTATGTCTTCAAATATGTTCTCTGCCCCTTTCTCTCTGTCTTTTTTTTCTGGAAAATCTGTAATGTGATGGTCAGTACACTTGATGTTATCCCAGAGGTCTCTTAAACGGTCTTCATTTCTCTTTATTCTTTTTTCTGTTTAGCTTCAGTGATTTCCACTATTGTGTCTTCCAGCTTACTGATACATTCCTTTGCATCATCTAATTTTCTGTTGATTACTTCTAGTGTATTTTTCATTTCATTGATCATATTTCTTGTCTCTGTTTGGGTCTTTGTATTTTCTTTTTGTTGAAACCTCTAATTTCTCACTCTGTTCATTTAGTCTTCTCCCAAGAATCCTTTGAACATTTTTACCATCATTGTCTTGAACTCTTTATCAGGTAGATTGCCTGTCTCCCATTTCATTTAGTTCCTTATGTGTATATTTGTATGTATTTGTTAGGTTGACTATGTTTCTTGACCACAGAGGAGTGGCTTTATGTAAGAGCATGCCAGCAGCACACTCCCCTCTGGTCACCAGCACTGTGTGATCCAGGGATACTCCCCATGTGGGGTATGTGGTCCTTCTGATGTGGCAGACTGACAGTTGAGGGTGGTCTAGGAGGCTCTCTGGTCCTCTAGTTTGGTTTGTTGCCAGACCCTGTCTTATATGGAAGGTGTTTTTACTGGGCTTCCCTGGTGGCTCAGCTGGTAAAGAATCTGCCTGCAATGTAGGAGACCTGGGTTCAGTCCCTGGGTAGGAAGATCCCCTGGAGAAGGGAATGGCTACCCACTCCAGTATTCTGGCCTGGAGAATTCCGTGGACTAGATAGTCCATGGGGTTGCACAGAGTTGGACATGACTGAGTGCCTTTCACTTACTTCACTTCACTTCTGCTGGGGGGCAGTGCTGGGTCATGAGGCAACTGGCTGCTGAGCCCTAAGGGGTCTCAGGGTTAGTGCTGGCTTACTGGTAGGCAGAGTCAGGTTCTGGGGTGCATAGCTGTGGGGCTGGTATTTCTGGATCTATTGTTGGTTTGCTGAAGGGTGGGGCCAGGGTGTGTGTATGGAGGAGGGAGGGCTTTGCAGGGTTAATACTTGCTCATTGATGGGTGGAACTGGTTTCTTTGGTCTCTGCAACATGACCCTGAGGGTCCCAAACTTTGTGTCGCCTGCTGGTGGCTGGAGCTGAGGTCCAGAAGGTTGTGGACCCCACACTGGTGTGTGGTCCTCTGGTGGACACAGGTCTTGGGTCCTCTGGTAGACAGGGCTGGGTCCAGAGGATTCTGTAGGCTCAGAGAGTCTTAAGGTAATAAGCCTTTTGGTAGATGGGGCCGTCCCTCTCCCTGACTAGTTGCTTGGCCTGAGGCATTTCAGTGTTGGTTCCTACAGGCTGGTGGGCAGGGTCAGGTCTCAGAGCTAACAAGCTGGAGCTAGGGTTCCTCAATGGTGCTTGCCAGCGCCAATGTCCTTGCAGGAGAACAAGCTCCCCAAATGGCCAGTCCTCTTGTCTCCAAGATTGGAGACAAGTTGCCTCCTGCCTCTCTAGGAAGCTCAAAGATCACCAGGTAGGTCTGACACAAGCTCCTTGCAAATTACTGTTTCTTCCCTGGGTCTTGGAGCATGTAGATTTTGTGTGTGCCCTTTAAGAGTGGAGTCTCTATTTCCTAAAGGCCTCTGGCTCTTCTCAAAGCAAGCCCCACTAGTCTTCAAACCAAATGTTCTAGGGGTTCATCTATCTGGTGCAGGACCCCAGGCTGCAGGTCTGTGTGAAGCTCAGACTCCTCACTCCTTGGAGAGAACTTATGCAGTTGTAATTATCCTCTTATTTGTGTGTTGACTATCTGGGGATATGAGTCTTTACTATACCAGATCTTCACTCTGCCTACCCATCACATTGTGGTTCCTTTTTTTTTTTTATCTTTAGTTGTAGAAGATCTCTTCTGCTAGGCTTCTGGTCTTTCTCATCCACAGTTGCTTTGTAAATAAATAGCTGTAATTGTGGTATGCTCATGGAAGGAGGTGAGCTCAGGGTCTTCCAACTCTGCCTCTTGGCCGCTCCTCCAGTCTCTTATTGTTTTATGTAGGTCAATCATGGATTTTCACCTAATTTGCAAAAAACTTGAAGGTGGTAATCATGTATGATACCTCTGCATCACTTCCCAGAATATAGCTTAAAAATAGTCCACTCAATAGCTTTTGAATTAGGGAAGTTTTATTTTTAAATTAATTAACAAAGAAGTTGAAATTGCATTTCCAATATTAATTGCACTGCAATATGAAGTCAAAAATTAAAGAATGAAATCCAAAAGAAAACAAAGGTCCCCTTTCTTTCTACCAGTTACTTCTTAATCACCTGAAGTCATAGCTTTCTGCTACTGAGCTTTTTTAGTTTCTGCAACTAATGGTAATCTTGTACCTCCTGATTTTCATGTCATATTTTTGTGAAGATAGTAGGTTTTGGGCCTCTATTATTTGCATTTATTATGTTACTACATATATTTCATAATATTCTTTCATTGTTCTGTGTGTCAATCTTGAGTTCCCATCAGGATTTTTCCCTATCTTATACTTTGGTTGGAAGATTTGCAGTTCCTTAAATAGCATGCCACAAGGTAGTCAGCATGTATTAAATAAATTTTTATGGTTGTTGATTTTAATTAAAAGCAATTTTCAATTTACAAGTGACAAAGCAAGTGACTATGAGTGACAAATTTCCCTAAGACTATGACAAATTTCCCTAAGACTAGTTAGACAGAATGGTTGGAAATTCCTTCAGCTGGTGTGTCATATAACATAGCAGAGTGGAGTGGGTTTGTCTATGCCGTTCTCTTGGTATCTTATCTTCATTTGGAATCTGTTTCTGCTGATGATAGAACATGTCAGAATTAAAACAGATGTTTCCTTATTTTTATTTTTAAAAAAGGCCTCTCAAATTTAGGAATGGAGTCACATTCATCATTTCCCTGGAATCAGGTTTAGTAAATGACATATGGCATGTATTCAGTGAATGTTTTTATTGAATGAATGAATACATGAATGAATGAAAGATGGGAAAATTTGGTCTGAAAACTGGTAAGAAGGGCAAAATTTTCCCATTTATCTCAAGTTAAACAGAATGAAACTGGTTTCATACCCTATTTTGTGATTAGTATCATATTATTTTGGTAGATGATTTTTTTATTTTTAAAGTAACCTTAAAAGTGTTAATCTCTGCATAGGTTTAGGAATCTGAATGTACTCAGAGGACAGGAATGAAATTACATGAAACCTGGATTCTCAAAAGCAAATGTTTTTGTGAACAAATAGACTGTTATTTTTATTGGAATAACTTTACATGATCAGTTTTACCAGAACAGACCTTTTTTTGTTGTTTTAATTTTAAATGAGTCTTAACTTTATTGTCAGAACTAGTTGCTGAGAGGTGGTCAAGTGATCAAACCTGAAATGGAAGCCAGAGGCCGCTTATTGTTCCATGTATTTTGCTGGTCACAGATTAACCACGTTTCATTGTGCATGATCAAAGGCCAGCACATTTGCACCAGGATACACTTTATTGCCTAACACATTGGTGAGCTAGAAGGCTGAGCAGGTACATGTCACTCTTCTAGACTGTGATTCAGGGCTTCTAAAAGACCTGCTTGCTGGGTGTCTGATGCCCACCATTGAAGTTTGCCTTAAAGTTTCACACAGTGAAAGCATTGTTGCTAGAATAGTTGTGTATAATACACATGTAAGTGGAGCCCATGTGATTGATTTCCAAGGCTAGGCACAAAACTGAAGAGATTACTTTGCCCATAAAGCTCCTGGTATTACCTAGCAAAGCTGGTTCCTTAAAGGATGGGTTATAGAATGGGGTTCCAAAAATGGAAGCAGAAGTCAAGGCCAGGAAAGAAATGAACAAGCCTGGAAAATGACATGAGAACTTGAGACCCTGAACCAGTGGGCAGTATGATAACACCAGGAACCTTAATTACATCAGTAAATTCCTTTGCCGTTGCTATATAACTTAACTGAGTCGTGGACGTGATATGCCATTATCTTCACAGGTTCTTTCCTCATTCAGGGAGAGGGGATTATTCTGGACAGGTCATTCAGGAGACTGTTTTAAAATTCTGCCTACCACAGTATCCTTCTATTGTCTAGAAGTATCCGTTCCTGTCTCTTCTTGTCTTCTGCTTCCACTGACAGAACCCTGTCCCTACAGCTTTCCCTCATGGAATCTGATCTATATCCATAATAGACTCTTCTTACTTCTGGGTCATAATAATCATAGTATATTGGTTCAGAGTGTGTGTGCTAAAGTAGAACATTTTAGTTGTCAAATCCCAGTTTTGTTGTCTACTAGAAGATTGGCAGTGGCCTCATGTTCCTCATCTATAAAGAGAGTGATAATAGTATGCATACAGAAGATAGGGGTTGTTATAAGAATTAAGTGACACAATACATCTAAAGGGCTTGGCACAGTGTCTAGCATGTAGTTTTCCAAAAATGTTTAGATATAGTTCTTAATATATCCTGTATCAATGGTTTTATTCATTTATTATTTCTATACATTAGATACCCTAATAGATTCCTGTGTATCCTTCAAAATTCATCCTAACCTTGATTATACAAAATGTCAATGTTTGCACAATGCTGGGAAGTTGAATGAAGGGTATAGGGGACTCTCTATTTTTCAATTTTTCTATAAGTCTAAAATTATTGCAAAATAGAAAGTTTCTTTAAAAAGTCCTAAATGTTATCTCCCTTATAAATCTTTCTGATTCCCCTCATTGTAGAATAAACACTTTCATTTTACTTCTGTGGAACTCTACATATGATGTTTATCACATTCTATCGTATTATTTGTTTACATATCTTTCCAGAATGTAAACTCCATGGATGCAAAGACTTAGCTTTATTCATCTTTTTTTCTCTAATGTATGGTATCACATCTGGTATTGCTTATAGCACAAATTATATAAATACCGGCTCAATAAGTAAGTGTCAAATAAATTTTTATTAATTGTGTACAAGAAATTCACCAGTAGCAAAATGAGCTGTGGTAATAGGAACTTATGGGAAGGTCAGCGTGGTGTAGAATAGTAGCAGCATTATTAGCCACAACTGGAAACTTGTTAAAATGCTGTTCCCTGGGTCCCAGACCTACTGAATCAGAAATTCTGAGAGTTAGAGCCAAGCTGTCTGTGCTTAACCTCTTTAGTGGAGACCAAAATTAAAAACATAAACTATTTACTACTGTATTGCTACAGTATGAATTCAAAATATTTTAGGTTTGGTTTTTTTAGAGGGAAATGATATAGATGAGTTATCCTTGAGAAGTAACTGAATTTCCATTTAGCCATTTCTGTAATGATTTTGAATAATTATTATAGAACTTATCAGATATAGGAACCTATATACTTATAAACAGGAAAAAATTCTTAATATTCTTTATCAGCTTCCTCACAGACAATTCTTGTGCATTGCTTTAATACAGAAAGGTAGAATGCTATTTTTGAATACTTCCCTGTCTGACATTTGTTGCTGTGATCACAACTTTTTTCCTGTTAATCATAATATTCACCATTATGGCCTCAATACAGATGTCTTCCAATAACTGCTGATGCTTGCCAAAGACCAGCTGCTATCATGTGGTCCAAGATGCTATTTCTCCAAATTGTTTTTAAGTGTCCATTAGATTTTCAGTATAGAGCTTTTGTAACCAGTTTTATGTTATCAGCAAATATTTGTGGAGTTAGAGGGTTTCATCTACTGAGTAATTAAGATATTACAATCACATATCTGCAGCTTTTTTCTAAAGAGAGGCACTACTATTTTGTTGCCATCTTTCTAATTCCTTTAAGAGCAAATGTCTGAGAAAATCATATGATAATGTATGACTAATCTCACAAAGAGTCTGAATCAGGAAAGCATTTGTCTCTTTGTGGCTAAATTGTAGCCTCTGTGTTATTGGAGGAAAATCACTTCCTTATGTCCTTTGGGCAATATTTTCCTTTCAGAGACTGCCCGTTCAGGACTCACCTGCCTTTTGATGCCTTTTTCCTTCTCCTGCTAAACAGACCATAATTCCCACAACTGTTTGGTTGAGCTGGGCTGGGGAAGAAAACCCTGCCTTGGAGTCAGGAAACCCATGTTGAAATCCTGTCTCTGTCAATTACTAGCAGTGTGACTGTAAGATACGACCTCATCAAGTCTCATAGTTAACAATGGATTAATAGCATCACCCTTTCAGAGTTGCTGTAAGAATTAAGTGAGAAACCATACATGGGAGTGCTTTATAAATATAAGGAATTCTTTCTATGATTACAAATAGCTGCCTTGAAAAGAGCAATCACTTTTCAGTTATTCTTAGTGAGCCTAATAGTCTCTATGCCAAAGAGGCCCAAAGTTAAAAGGACATTCTCTGCCGACTACATCCCGGGAAGCTGCTTTTCTTTTCTTATTCTCAGGAGCACTATTTATTGTCATTTCTTCCATGTAAGGAACCCATAAAAGGAATCCGTAACTTTCTCAGTTCAGTTCAGTCGCTCAGCCGTGTCCGACTCTGTGTGACCCCATGGACTGCAGCACGCCAGGCTTCCCTGTCCATCACCAGCTCCTGGGACTTGCTCAAAATCATGCTCTGACTTTCTCAGCTTTGTGTTTCAAAGCAAATAGGCTTCTCGGTAGTGAGAATGTGATCAATTGAAAACAGGTAAGAATAAAAAAGAATCAAAACCAGGTAAGAATCAAGGCAAAAAGATAGGACACTGAAAGATGAACTCCCC
This sequence comes from Cervus canadensis, assembly GCF_019320065.1. Taxonomy (NCBI): domain Eukaryota; kingdom Metazoa; phylum Chordata; class Mammalia; order Artiodactyla; family Cervidae; genus Cervus; species Cervus canadensis. Next base: position 26,776,972 of record NC_057391.1, read on the forward strand.
AGGTCAGTAGGTGCCCAATATGCTACTGGAGATGAGTGGAGAAATAACTCCAGAAAGAATGAAGAGAGGGAGCCAAAGGGAAAACAATACCCAATTGTGGATGTGATTGGTGATAGAAGTAAAGTCTGATGCTGTAAAGAACACTATTGCATAGGAGCCTGGAATGTTAGGTCCATGAATCAAGGCAAATTGGAAGTAGTCAAACAGGAGATGGCAAGAGTAAACCTTGACATTTTAGGAATCAGTGGACTAAAATGGACTGGAATGGGTGAATTTAACTCAGATGACCATTATTGTGGGCAAGAATCCCTTAGAAGAAATGGAGTAACCATCATAGTGAACAAGAGTCCAAAATGCAGTACTTGGATTCAATCTCAAAAACGACAGAATGATCTTTGTTTGTTTCCAAGGCAAACCATTCAATATCACAGTAATCCAAGTTTGTGCCCCAACCGGTAATGCTAAAGAAGCTGAAGTTGAACGCTTCTATGAAGACCTACAAGACCTTCTAGAACTAACACACAAAAAACATGTCCTTTTCATTATAGGGGACTGGAATGCAAAAGTAGGAAGTCCAGAATGCAATACCTGGAGTAACAGGCAAATTTGTCCTTGGAATACACAATGAAGCAGGCCTAAGGCTAATAGAGTTTTGCCAAGAGAACACACTGGTCATAACAAACACCCTCTTCCAACAACACAAGAGAAGACTGTACACATGGACATCACCAGATGGTCAACACCGAAATCAGGTTGATGATATTCTTTGCAGCCGAAGATGGAGCAGCTCTATACAGTCAGCAAAAACAAGACCAGGAGCTGACTGTGGCTCAGATCATGAGCTCCTCATTGCCAAATTCAGACTTAAATTGAAGAAGTAGGGAAAACCACTAGACCATTCAGGTATGACCTAAATCAAATCCCTTATGATTATATAGCAGAAGAGAGAAATAGATTCAAGGGATTAGATCTGATAGACAGAGTGCCTGAGAACTATGGATGGAGGTTTGTGACATTGTACAGGAGGCAGGGATCAAGACCATCCCCAAGAGAAAGAAATGCAAAAAAGCAAAATGGTTGTCTGAGGAGGCCTTACAAATAACTGTGAAAAGAAAAGAAGTGAAAACCAAAGGAGAAAAGGAAAGATATATCCATTTGAATGCAGAGTTCCAAAGAATAGCAAGGAGAGATAAGAAAGCCTTCCTCAGTGATCAGTGCAAAGAAATAGAGGAAAATAATAGAATGGGAAAGACTAGAGATCTCTTCAAGAAAATTAGAGATACCAAGGGAATATTTCATGCAAAGATGGGCACAATGAAGGACAGATATGGTATGGACCTAAAAGAAGCAGAAGATATTAAGAAAAGGTGGCAAGAATACATAGAAAGTGAAAGTGAAGTCACTCAGTCGTGTCCGACTCTTTGCGACCCCATGGACGGTAGCCTACCAGGCTCCTCCATCCATGTTGTTTTCCTGGCAAGAATACTGGAGTGGGTTGCCATTTAAACTATACAAAAAAGATCTTCATGACTCAGATAATCATGATGGTGTGATCACTCACCTAGAGCCAGACATCCTGGAATGCAAAGTCAAGTGGGCCTTAGGAAGCATCACTACAAACAAAGCTAGTGGAGGTGATGGAATTCCAGTTGAACTGTTTCAAATCCTAAAAGATGATGCTGTGAAAGTGCTGCAGTCAGTATACCAGCAAATTTGGAAAACTCAGCAGTGACCACAGGACTGGAAAAGGTCAGTTTTCATTCCAATCCCAAAGAAAGGCAATGCCAAAGAATGCTCAGACTACAGCACAATTGTACTCATCTCACATGCTAGCAAAGTAATGCTAAAAATTCTCCAAGCCAGGCTTCAACAGTACGTGAACCATGAACTTAACAGATGTTCAAGCTGGGTTTAGAAAAGGCAGAGGAACCAGAGATCAAATTGCCAACATCCATTGGATCATAGAAAAAGCAAGAGAGTTCCAGAAAAACATCTACTTCTGTTTTATTGACTACACCAAAGCCTTTGACTATGTGGATCACCACAAACTGTGGAAAATTCTTTAAAGAGATGGGAATATCAGTCCCCCTGACCTGCCTCTTGAGAAACCTATATGCAGGTCAGGAAGCAACAGTTAGAACTGGACTTGGAACAACAGACTGTTTCCACATTGGGAAAGGAGTACGTCAAGGCTGTATATTGTCACCCTGCTTATTTAACTTATGGGCAGGGTACATCATGAGAAATGCTGGGCTGCATGAGGCACAAGCTGGAATCAAGATTGTTTGGAGAAATGTCAATAACCTCAGATATGCAAATGACACCACCATTATGGCAGAAAGCAAAGAAGAACTGAAGAGCCTCTTGATGAAAGTGAAAGAGGAGAGTAAAAAAGTTTCCTTAAAATCCAACAGTCAGAAAACTAAGATCATGGCATCTGGTCCCATTACTTCTTGGCAAATAGATGGGGAAACAATGGAAACAGTGACAGACTTTATTTTTTTGGCTCCAAAATCATTGCAAATGGTGACTGCAGCCATGAAATTAAAATATGCTTGCTCCTTGGAAGAAAAGTTATGACCAACCTAGACAGCATATTAAAAAGCAGAAGCATTACTTTGTCAGCAAAAGTCCATCTAGTCAAAGCTATGGTTTTTCCAGTAGTCATGTATGAATGTGAGAGTTGGACTATAAAGAAAGCTGAGCGCCGAAGGATTGATGCTTTTGAACTGTGGTGATGGAGAAGACTCTTGAGAGTCCCTTGGACTGCAAGGAGAGCCAACCAGTCCATCCTAAATGAGTTCAGTCCTGAATGTTCATTGGAAGGACTGATACTGAAGCTGAAACTCCAATACTTTGGCCATCTGATGCAAAGAACTGACACTGGAAAAGACCCTGATGCTGGGAAAGATTGAAGATGGGAGGAGAAGGGGGCCACAGAGGATGAGATGGTTGGATGGCATCACCAACTCAATGGACATGAGTTTGAGTAAACTCCGGGAGTTACAAAGAGTTGGGCATGACTGAGTGACTGAACTGAACTGAACTGAAGAATCAAACAGCTCCATGATGACCTTGGTGTTAGTGGTAACAAGGAATAGATTCAAAAGACTTGGACTCACAACCAGATGAATTTGATTGGATCCACAATTTAGGGAGAAAATAAAGAGAAGGATCACCAGAGGGTTCCTGCCCCAAGTGACTGGGAAGACAGCTGCTCTATTGAAACTCGGTGGGTCTGCAACCAGATGAAAAGTCATAGTCAGAGTGTTGATGAATGCACCTATGTCAAAATGTGGAAAAATATCACTAGCATGTCATATAGTCTCATCACTCTTCCCTGTCTTGTTCAGATCTTTTCTTTCAACAATCTTTTTGGCATTCATAATCAACTTTGGAGATAAATGCAAGTGGAGAGAGGTTACATGACAGAATCAAGGTGTGTTAAATTTTTCCTAAGCTAAATGGAACAAGATTCAAGTCAAGAGGATACTGGAAACCTCCTCCATTTAGATTAAAATATTCTTTACAAGTAAAGGACACAGGAGAATTCGGTTTCAACTTTAGTTGACAACATATTGATTTTGAACCAGTTGTGAAAGATGGCTATTTAAAGTAAAAAGCCAGCCTACGTTAGTGATAGATATTCATATATATTCATATCAAGGGAGAAAATGCACTATTGTACCCCTTGCATGCATGTGTGCGTGTATGCTAAGTCGCTTCAGCTGTTTCCAGTTCTTTGTGATTCTGTGGACTGTAGCCCACTAGCCTCCTCTGTCCATGGGGATTCTCCAGGCGAGAATACTGGAGTGGGTTGCCATGCCCTCCAGGGGATCTTCCTGACCCAGAGATCCTATCCAGGCCTCCTGCATCGTAGGAGGATTCTTTATCACTGAGCCACCAGGAAAGCCTATGGTGTGATCAGATGTACATATTTGAAGGGGGCTTATTTGAGGGGAGCTGTCGAAGTATTGGATGACATGCAGGGCACCAGGAGACAGACCTATCTGGAAATGTTTTCATAGGAAAAAGAATCCAAAAGAAGAGTGAGACAGTAAAATGGGAGAGGAGGTACACGACAGAGGCCTTGGAGTGAATGCTGTGTGTGCCACACAGATCCCCCTGACATGATCAAAGCCCTCGTTCCCTCAGCTACACAGACACTGGGATCATCATGTGGTGGATGACGTCTGAGACCCTCCGCAGACCCTGCCCTCTGCCTAAGGGAGCTGCCTCACCAAAGACCCCACCCACTGCCCAGGGGCAGCCCTATCCAATGGCAATGAGGGTGTGAGGGTACCAAAACCCAACTCTGAAGAGCCATCCAGCTTCAGGGCTCCCTGCGTGACCAGATGCGGCCTTTATTGTGGCTGCAACTCCTTCTGCCCAGCCCTGCATCCCTCACTCGCTAGTAGCACCCTCCACTGAAGCTTCGGAGAGGAAGTCTCCTCTCAGTAAATCCTGCCTGCAACAGCTGACATTACAAAGACTGGGAGAGGATAAATTATTCAATAAACGTTGCTGGGCCAATTGGTAAGCCATATGGAAAGAAAAAAATAAATCTTGCGCCATGCACAGAATCTATTTCAGGTGGCTTTAGAACCGAGATGTGAAAAGCAAAACTTGAGAGTTCTTAGTAGAAAATATGCAAAGATAGGGAAGGGATGCCTAAAAACACAAATCATAAAGATTATTAGTCAATTTGTATTAAAATAATCTGAAATTTAAAACTTTAAATGGAAATCATTTTACTATGACAAATGATATTTTTTAAAAAGTAGTATAGAAAGCTGGGAGAAGATATTTGCAGCAGTTACAACTAACAAAGAGAATATATAAAGAATTCATATAAGTTAGTAAATAAAAGACAAACTACTCAGGAGAAGAAAATAGTCAATTCACTTAAGATAAAATGTGAATGATGAATGAGTTTATGAATGAGTGGAAATATGCTTAGTCTCATAAGCAATTAGGAAAATGACAATGAAAATAAGATCCTATTTCAGACAAGTCAGATTGTAAAAATATGATTTTAAATTTATGATACTTTTCCTTCCTCCCTTCTTTTCCTTCCTCCCTTTGTTTCTTTACTTCTGTGCCTTTGCATGTGCTGTTTCCATGAAAACCTACCTACTCATCCGTCAAGACCTAGCACAAATGTCATCTTTTTCACAAAGCTCTTCTAACCTTCCTAGTTAAAGTTAAGCATTTCCTATTATATATTTCAGATAGTGCATTGTGTTTCTTTCATTTCAAAACACTTGGCATTGTCATGATCATTTGTTTGCACGTGAGTCTGTGACACTAACTAGATTATGAGCCCCTGGATGGCAAAAACCATAGGATGTTTGTCTGTGTGCCTCTGGCATTTATGGTAGTGCCTGACACTTGACTGGTAAATACATATTTGTTGTTGTTGTTGTTCAGTTGGTAAGTCATGTCTGATTCTTTGCAACCTCATGGACCACAGCACACCAGACTTCCCTGTCTTTCACTGTCTCCCAGAGTTTGCTCAAATTCATGTCCATTGAGTTGGTGATGCTAGCTAATCATTTCATCCTCTGCTGCCCTCTTCTCCTTTTGCCCTCAATATTTCCCAGCATCAGGGTCTTTTCCAATGAGCTGACTTTTTGCATTAGGTGGCCAAAGGATTGGCGCTTGAGCTTCAGTCCTTCCAATAAATATTCAGGGTTGATTTCTTTTAGGATTGACTGGTTTGATCTCCTTGCAGTCCAAAGGACTCTAAAGAGTCTTCTCCAGCACCACAATTTGAAAAGCATCAGTTCTTTGGCACTCAGCCTTCTTTATGGTCCAACCCATACATTTGTACATGACTACTAGAAAAACCATAGCTTTGACTATGTGGACTTTAGATAAACGAATGAACCAGTTCTCTGCCCCAGTGGCTTGCTCTGAATATCAGAACCGTTTAAAATGAGAGCTGAGAAGTCAAATGCTCTGCAATAGTTACTTTGCTTTCTTTTTGATGTATCAACTAAAGTGAATTTGAGATAAACTCGACTTTTGAAAAGAGTTTTTGATTTCTTATTACCTGCAGTGGAGCATATGGTTAAATGTGGTCTCCACCCTCAATTTAATTAAAGAGGATAGCAGATAAGCTGGTTCTTTTTACCATAGGTAGAAAGTTGCACAGGGACAAACTAAATGTTATTATTCTTTGTTATTTTTTGCTTTTGTTCTGAGCATATTGCTGCTTTAGTGGCACTATCAGGACTTATTTTTAATCCTGAAGAAATGAAAGAAGTATACTTTGCCTAGAGAGATAAAATATGTTGACATATTTTAAAAAGTAAAATGTCTCCCTCAGGAAATCGAAGTCTTTGGAAGTATACACCCTCAAAAGATTTGAAAATTTTCTTCTTTCTTTTAGAAAAGCCAGCAGCAGTTCTACAAACTCTACAAAGGAATGTAAGATTTACTTGGTATTCATCACCTCTGAACAGTGATTATAAACTACTAACGCTGGGAAGGATCCTTTGGCTCAGTGCCTTCATGGTATAGGAAAAGAAAGTGAGGTTCCATCTGAAGGGTTGAAGCTGTTTAGTGATAGAATAGTCCAGATCTTCTAACTTCAATTCTGGTTCTTTCTTTTTCTCCGAACATTGTCCCCAACACCAGTTCAAAGGTAACAAGAAACTTATTTGGACTTTCAGGGAATTTGAGTTACAATAGCTACTTAGGTATTTGCTTTGGAGTCCTTGAAATTTCCCCAATAAACAATTGCCTGGTGACCTTTGTTCCATTAATAATTAAATTTGTTAGCACCCAAACTCAAGGGAATAAAGCCACTCAGTTCCAGAGTACTACAGTTATTTAGGCTCATGGTCACTATGGAGTTAAGAGGTAAAAGTTGAAAAGTAAATTTAAAATTTACTTGCTAATTAAGTAATTTATAATAAAGAATTTGTTGCATATAATAATGTTTTATGATAATTGAAATATAATTAGTAATGTCCCAGGAGTTCCATTTGCTCATTGATCAAAATGAATAACTTAGGATAAATCTCTGAAGACAATTTGAGGATCTTTTACCTCTAAATATTGTGATTATCTGAGAACTCACTTAGACGTTGCTTGTCTTACAAAGGTAACTGATGCTTTGAGTATTCTTTTGTTGTTGTGTTCAGTTGCTAAGTCATGTCCAACTCTTCGCAGCCCCATGGACTGTAGCCCACCAGTCTCCTCTGTCCTTGGAATTTTCCAGGCAAGAGTACTGGAGTGGGCTGCCATTTTCTCCTCCAGGGGATCTTCCCAACCCAGGGATCGAACCCCAGTCTCCTGCATCTCCTGCATTGACAGGGAGACTGTTTACCCCTGAGTCACCTAGGAAGCCCTAAGTGTTGCTTAACAAAGGTTTTCTTCATTTTATTGTTTGGAAAGTGTTTTATGACTACAATGCTGTCTTATCTTTCTGAAAGATTCCTAGGAATCTCATTAATCAATCCCATATACATGTGTTCTATTTTTCACGTACTTGGTAAGACTATGATTTACAGAAACTAGATAAATTATACTCGTTCAAACCATGTGGTACTTGACTGGCTGGAGGTACAGTTTGAAGGAGGCATTGTGGAAGAACATGGGTAGTCACATTTATACTTGAGTCTGAACTCTGCTGCTGTGCTGTAATGAAGTTATACAACCTCTCTTGGCCTCAGTTTTCTCTTCTCTGCATTGTGAAGAATAACAAGATGTGCTTCACAGGGTTCTTAGGAAGAAGATGCCAGGCACAGTCAGGCAGACTGTAAGCCATCATGGCATTGGGGTATACCAAAATAAACTGTGACAGCTAGGAACATTTTTCTTTTTGGTGCTGACATCTGCCTTTCCTATTGATCTCATTGAAGCTTTACTTGCTGTTACTGTCCTGTGGTGTGTATTTTCAAAAACTTACTTTTTGATCGTGTATTCAAAACAACTGGTCATAATTTGATATGCTGGTGGATAGGAGTCTGTGGTTCTCAGTTCCACAGCAAATTCCTCAGCCTTTTTTCCCCACCACATTTCTTTATAGAAACAGCATAGCCAAAGGATTGCTGGATTTCTATATAAGTGTTCGGAAAAGAACAATGGGTAAATTCTTTAGAAGCTGGAATCAGAATACTGTGAATTTCTTTAGTACAGATTCTGTCTTTTTCATGTTTGTGTTCCAGTACCCAACCAGCATGAATAAATCCAGTAGTGAGTGAGTATTTTATAGAGCATATGGGAGCAAGTAAACTTCCTTCCAAATTCTAGTAAAGATTTGGTGCTTAACTGGCACTTTAATCAGTTTCCTAAAGAGAAACTGATCATTTTATGCCCATATTTTTAATGTTTCTGGTATAAGGAGCAGCTAAAACCAGTGAAGGCTTGTATGTATGGGACCACAGCACTACCGTGCTAATGGTAGTGCTAACATGTACTGATCACAGTGCATAAGCAATGGAGAAGGTAGATTCCAAAACAGATTTGACCACAACTGAGACTCTTCTCTTAGACGCAATGGTGATGGGTTTTCAAATGATTTTTTTATAAAGAGGATTTAGAACTTTCCATCAAAACCCACTGTATCGTTTATAATGTGTTACATATATTTATGCAACTGAATTGTATAGAGTTCTTCATTGTCAGTTAATTATTTTACTGTCACCACAAAGGCATAACTTAGAGAGTAGCTCCTGCCCTGGGCAATGTTATAACAGATTTAAGAGGCCTTAACTAATTATTGTAAGTAATATTTTGATGCCTAAAACAAGTGAAACCAGAATAAACAATTGTTTTTATAGAATGCTGTTTTAACAAGGATTATTTCCAACCAAATATGTTATGCATTACATCAGTACCAATTTTTTTTTACTGCATATAAAAATATTAAAAAAATGCTGATAACGAAATATTTTTTTCTCTAGAAGTACTGTTTACTGGTTCAACAAATAATGACCTTGCATTGCTGAAGCATTTTCTTTCCTGCCCATGAAAATTCTTATCTAAAATGAAGTTTTTGATCAATGCCCCAGTGCTGCTCAGAGTTGATTATTACAACTCAAGGTTATTTTTTTTAAATAACTGCACAGAATATCTCCAGTGTACACAGTTTATTTTATCTCTGTTTACAGTGAACAGTGTGTCCTCTCACCTCTCCTATTTCTCCATTTCAACAGAAGAATAGATTAGGAGAATCTATTTGTCAATGACCAACTGACGGCCAGAACCCAGTTCTTCTTTATCCCATCCCTAAAGATAGAATTCTAGAAAATTCAGCAATAAGGTTCATAAAATAGAACGAATGAGACATGGGGAATTAATGTTAATTACAGCATCCCCAACTGTGGTAGGCTGATTATATAGAATTTCATTTAACCCTTAGGAGTGTGTGCTTGTACCACCATCTTACCTCTTTATGTGAAAAGCAATGAGCTTCACTGAAAGTACATCTCCAGTACTGTGTAATGTGGACTTCTGTGTATTTATCCTTTGAGTTTTTAAAAAACTGCTTAATTAGGTAAGTTTTCTTTCATGACCGAGAAGGTCAGTAGAAAACATTTTGATAAAACATCTAATCTGCCTTCAAGGGCCATCTATGTTTTTTTTAGATGTTAGGAATCCAAATTTATTCTCAAGAAGGATTCTACTTGCTGGCCTATTCTCAACACTTTTATCTGTTCGGTCCCTTTTCTTCCCCCAACAGCCCGTTTTGTTTTTTCCTCGGCTCCGGGTACCATCAGAACACCCCCCTGCCTGTTTGGTTTGAGAGACGGGCTCCTCCTGTTTGATGTGCCAGAGGACAGTTCTGGTGGCATCTGAGTGACTTAGAGGTGGATTTCAAGACAAGTAATAGCTACAGATAGCAGCCTTGGTTGCTTAGTAACTAAATGATTTTCCTTGTCAGGTGGCAGGCATTTCATGGAATGCTTATGTACGGTTTTATTATACTTGGATTAAACTGACCAGAGTGGTCGAGAACTGGGTCCCAGGTGTGTGGCTTACCAAGGAGTCTGAGAACTTATTTCTTTTCTTCAGGAAAAAACAGGATCCATAAAGTTTCAAGGGAAGGAGTTTGCTTTAGTATAAAGAGCATGAATTATTATAAAGTGGTTTAAAAGTAGATAAGGTGGGCTTTAAAATGTACGTTCCAACTGTGTAAAAATGTGTGTGCATTCGTGCTAAGTCGCTTCAGTCGTGTCCAACTCTTTGAGACACTGGTCTGCAGCCCAGCAGACTCCTCTGTCCATGGGATTTCCCAGGCAAGAGCACTGGAGTGGGTTGCTGTGCCCTCCTCCAGGGGATCTTCCCAACCCACGGATCGAACCAGCCTCTCTTGCATCTCCTGCATTGGCAGGTAGGTTCTTTACCACTAGCACCACCTGGGAAGCCCCATTAAAAATGTATGTGTGTATTCAGATCTGAGTTTAAAATGTAAACCTTGACTTTACCACACATAGCCCTATCTATGGGGCTATGGCATTTTCTTTCCAGGAAACTGAATCTATAAGTAATCAGACATTCAGGGCTACTTTCAGTTCACAGGAAATATGGAAACTAGAGGAATATATTGAGCAACGCCATGAGCAAGCAAACAGAAAAGTCCATAGGTGGGGCTATACTGGGTTCTTTATTTTTTTTTAATTGAGATATAATTGACATAGAACACTGTGTAAGTTTAAGATGTACAGCATGTGATTTAATATATTTATATACTGCAGTATGATTACCACCACAGTACTAGCTAACACCTCTGTCGCATCCTATAATTATTGTTTCTCTTTTGTGGTGAGAACCATTAAGATCTAGTTTCTTAGCAACCTTGATTCATTTATAAAGCAGTAAACAAAGGAGACAGGTTTAGTGGGGGAGGGAAGATTGATTGGTCTGGCAAATATATATAAGAAAGTTAAGAGACATAGCAACCAAATGTAATGTATGAACTTGGAAATACAACTGAAATAAGCCATCTATAAAAAGGCATTTTGGAGACAAGCAGGAAAATTGAATATAGATAGATCTTTGATAATACTGTGGTATACTGTTAAACCTGTTAGGTTTGACAATGGCGTTGTGAGTATATAAGACAGTGGTTCTCATTGTGTGGCCTTGGACTGGTGTCTGTCAGGAGCATCACCCGGGAATATGTTAGAAATGAAAATCCTCAGCACTGCTCCCAGGTGACTAAATAAGGAACTCTGGGAAGTGGGGCCCTGCAAAACTCTGGGAATCACTGGTGTAAGAAATATGCACTTTTCTAAAGGAGATACATACTGGGATGTGCAGGGCTAAAATGAAATTATAGAATGGTTTTATAATATTTGAGTTAAAATAGGTTGAAGGTTTGATGAAGCAAGTGTGGCAACATCTTGATAATGGTTTTGTCAGGGGTGTGTGTGAGGCTGCATTATTTGGTTCTCTACTTTTGTGTATGTCTGGGAATATTCATTAGGAAAACTTTTGGAGACCTTACAATACACACACACACACACACACACACAGAAGAATGTGAGAAAACAAAAACTTGGTTTTAAATTTTATAAAAGCTTCTAGTTTACCCAGAGCAAACTGGGTTTTAATCTTGACTTGGTCACTGACCACTTTGCTGGGTGGTCTCGATAATTGTTTCCCGGGAACCTCATCGTTCTTGTCTGTTCGATGAACAGGTTCAGTAGATGATCTGCTGTGAAGGCCCTCTCAAGCCTGCTGTTCTTAATTCTCTGAGCTTTCAGGTGAGCAGTCGGACTCCTCAGCATTTCTTGGGTCTGAAGTGTGCTCTGGGGTGTGCTCTGTTTTCCTGCCCACTCTCCTCCCATCCATCCCCTTTCCTCTGGTTTCCATCCATTTGCCATGTCAGAGGACAGCGGCATTCTCTGGGATGACAGAAGCCCAGGCATATCACCCTCTGACCGAGTAGACGAGGTGTGACATTTCATGAAGAAGATCTCTGGGGGCTTGCAGTGGCGAGTGCCCTTCCATCTAGGTCAGCGATGGTGAAGGCCCAGGGCAGAGCTGGGACCTGCCCTCCTAGCATCGGGCCTGAGCCCTTTCTCTTGCCTTCCCCACTGCTGTGGCCATCACCTCCTCGTGCACGGGCCACTTAGCCATAGCGCGGTAAACTCTGAGTGGATTCGGGAGCCCTAGCTCTCATACTTGGAGAGCTCTGGGGATTAGAATATCAAAGCCGTGTTCCCAGTTTGACAGATGGAAATGGCGTCCTCACTGCGAGGTGGAGTCAGGTTACCCAGTAAACCATGAAAATGCAGAATTGCCAGGCAGATTCAAGGTTCCCGTGTCCACTTGGAGCATGAGACAAGAGGAAGGCAGTATGGCCCTGGGAGGCTCTGGGTGGGTGGGTGGGGCACACGGGCTGATCTTGGGGAGGGGACGGTAAAGGAGGAAGTGAGGGGAAAATAGGAGCCTCATGTGTGCACAGGCTGCAAGTTGCATTGGCAAGAGGGAGGAAGACTGAAACAAGAGTAGCTCAAGGGGAGAGGGAGCAGCAGCTGCAGGGTCCACCGCCAGCCGAAGGTGATACATCCTCCACCTCCTCCCCTTTAGATTGATTACCTGATAGAAACCTCAGTCCACAGTGCGGGTGATCAGTAGATCATGTTCCCACCAGCTGAGCCATTCCTGGAGGTCTTTCCCCAGTGTTGGCACTTGCTTCTTTTCTCTTCTCATGTTCCTCCATCCCTTTCATTTTCCTCTAGTGGTCTTGGTCCTTCCTGGGACATAGCAAATGGAGCATGGACGCTGGCTGAAAACAACAGTAACTGCAACAGTGGTTTTGTTGAAAACTCAAGCACCAGCTGCTTCCCTGGTGGCGCAGAGGGTAAAGAATCTGCCTGCAATTCAGGAGACCCAGGTTCAATCCCTGGATGAGAAAGATCCCCTGGAGAAGGGAATGGCAACCCACTCCAATATTCTTCCCTGGAGAATTCCATGGACAGAGGAGCCTGGCTGGCTACAGTCCATGGGGTCACAAAGAGTCGGACATGACTGAGTGACTAATACTACTCAGCACCAACCACTGAACTGGGTGCTTGATAAATATTACTTTTAATTCAAGCCACGATCTCTACAATAGCTGTTATCCCCATTTTACAGATGAGGGACAGAAGGTCAGAGAAGGGAAGCCAATTACAGAGTCACTCAGCCAGTAAGTGGCAGAACTCAGAGTTAAACGCAGATCTGACCAGCTGCCACTGTTGTCCCTCATCGACCTCCCTCATTCCTGGCCCTTCTGCCATTGGTGGCAGGGAAGGGAGTGGGAAACTGGAACCAGTGCAATAGGGCAAGCTTCTGACTGGGCCATGTGGTTGGGGGGGGGGTTCCTTTAAGAGGCTGCAGTACTGGGGCTCCGCTACTTTTCCAAAGACCCCGATCACATGGAGAAGTCATTCCCCAGTGTAAAGAAATGTGCGAGCATCTCACATGGTACATGGGAAGTACTTTGTCTGCCCGTAGTAGGGACATTAATTTCTGGAGTGGACTATGACCAAAAAATCAGAATTTCCTCTGATTCTGATTCTCTGATTCCTCTGATTCTTTCCTTCCCTGGGAGGAAATGTTGGATGCTAGGACATGTCCATCAGTAAACATTGTCCTTGGGCTCATGAATCGAGGACTTCCCTGATTGGTGCCATACTCAGTCTTTGGGACCAACATTAGTTCAGAATCATGTTGGTTTCTTCTTTCTTCTGTGAAATGTGGAGCTGTCCCTTCTCACTCAAAATGGGCAGAGAGAAAGAAGGTAGAATTCTGGAATGCTTCTGAAACTCCTACCTGCCTGTCTCTGCCTCTCAACTGGAAGAAGGAGAGCAACTTGGGTGCAGGGTGGTGGTGATGGTGAAGCGGCTTACTGCAGCAGAGAAGGTGAGGGTGGAATTGGCTAAAGAGAGCTGAGGACAAGAACCACCAACTGCAGTCACCTCTGTGGGTACACGTGATTGCTTACACAGAATGTCCATGTGCGTTATCGTCAGAGCCTCATAAAAGCCCCATGAAATGGGTGGATATATTTCTGTCTTTTCTTGGTTTAAATCATTTTTTTCCCCTAATTTGTCCCAGAAAAGATTTAAGGGACTTGCATTCAGTATAGCAGATAAACTACATTTAACATAGATGTTAAGAATCAGAGAGAAAGCACTCTTTTGATAGAATTGTATGCACCTTCCCAAATTTTGAATCCAAAACACTGTGGAACCCTTAACATGACCCTTGCTCTGTTTTCAGAAGGAAATAACTAAAAAATTGTTCATCAAAGAAATCAATTGCTTAGACACGTTCATCCTAAAATTTCACCGTATACAATTAGAAGCAGCAGTTTATGATCTATTCCAGAGACTGAGAAGTGGGTACGTTTTATTCCTGTTTGAAATGATTCCCAAACCCTTCCATCTTGGTTTATGCTCATGCTTCTGTCCTTGTCTATGTGGATGCACATTATGTGTGCATAAAATGTGCATTTTTTGTACATTCCCAAGAGATTTAAACCTCTTCAAGACTATGTGCTTGCTGTGTGATTCCTGACGGTCCTGTTCCCGAGGCAGGGAGTCCCAGCTCCCTTTGAATGAGGATGGAACTGGGACTCAGAGAGGGTAACTTGCTAAGTAAATGGCACAGGGAAGACTTGGTGTTGAATCACCTGTCCTCCAGGTTTACCACATTGCTATGTCCCCTGTTGGCTATGGACCCATCTTCTCTGAACTGTAACAGTGAACACGGCTCTGTCACTGTGGTAATTTGTATTTATATGTGGGAGGCACTCAAAAATCATTCGTTCATTCAACAATATTGATTGAATACTATCATGGATTCATCACTGTTCTAGGTAGAGTGGACACAGCAGTGGACAAATCAGGCCAAAATTAAATCTAATCCCTATTCTTATAGAGCTCATATCCGTCCTACAGAGGTGAGGACCTGAATATAAAGTCATCAGTAAATTCTATCCTATGTTTGCAGGGCCTGTGTGTGATGGGCAAAAACGAGGCACCTCAGGCAGTTATAGAGCCCAAGTCAGCTCCATGGTTTTATGGTCCATAGCAGAGGAACTTAATATCGGTATATAAAGCACCATGATAATTCTGTCCAGTTTTAAGTAATATAGACTATTGCATCACCCTGGGAAGGTAAACTAACTGATGCAATACTGTTCCTTGGAGAGAGTCACTTCTTACTGCAGCTAAGCTTTTCAACTTCTCAGCTTCACTCACCTCTGCCAGGAGGCCTCCTTGTTCCTCAGGGAATTGCTTTCTCATATTTCAGAAGGACAGTGCATGCTGTGTCAGGTGTGAAAAGAATCTTTCCTGCTCGATGCCAACGAGAAGCAGCACCAGGGAAGGCCGACAGACAGAGCACACATTCTCCTCTCTAACTGGGTTATTCTTTGCTCTGCTTATCTTCCAGTGAGATCTTCTTACTGGTGTTCGGTTTGTACCAACATTTAAAATCAATATTCTGATTTCTGGTAAGGACACATCGCTACCAAAGAGGACTTAAGGAAAGGGGGGCAATTCTGAAAATTCTCTCAAAACTTGACACTGGCCTTTAGAAATGAAAATTATGTTGAGAAACTTCTGGGACAGGGTTGTCAAATAATAAGTAGTTTCTTTAACATCTAAAACGCTTATTGGTCTTGGTGGCTACGGGTCAAATAGCACATTGTTTGGATTTTAATACTTAAAAACATTCCTTGGGAAAAGTAGGGGGGAATAAATTAGCAGTTTGGAATTGACATATATACACTACTATATATAAACTAGATAATCAACAAGGACCTACTGTATAGCACAGGGAACTCTATTCAATACTCTGTAATAACTTATATGGGAAAAGATTCGGAAAAATAATAGATATGTGTATAGGTATAACTGAATCACTTTGCTATACACCTGAAACTAACACAACATTGTAAATCAATTGTACTCCGATGTAAAATAAAAACTAAAATAAAAAAATTCTTTGAGGGATCAAAAGGAAGAGGGGAGGAGCATCGGAAGGTAATTTGAAGGTAAAAACCTCGGCAAACAAGATATTTCAAATGCATAGGCTGCCATTATTTTCGTGTAAAACATTGTGACTCAGATGTATTTCCTTTCTGCGGCTTTCTTAGGACAAGCGGGATAGCTGAATGTCAGAAGGGTTAAGCAGTTCTTCCGGGTCACAGTTTTCTTCTTCCTCTCATTGTGCTCCTCTTGACCTTGTGGCCAACAATCCAGTAGTTGGTTATGAAGCCTTCTCCAGCCACTGCTGTTTTCCCTAATGTCCTCAGTGGATCCCAAAAACCTGGGTAAGAGTAGCCAGGTGCATGGTAGGCTGCTGAGGCTGCTAGAGAACTTGTTTAGTAACTGCACATGTATGACAAGCCTGCTCTTTTTAGATTATTTATTGCCTGGTTTGGGGTGCTGTGAGCTAGAACTCATAGCTCAGTACCACCCTTTCCCTCTGCTTCCAGAGCCATATTCAGGCCACCCAGGTGTCTTTACCATTGTTTGGTTTCAACTCTTCTTTTAAACTTTGTGTCAATTCTTACAACCCCATTTAAAATGAATAGAATTAGTGATCTGGTTTGATAATTTATTCAGTTCAGTTCAGTTGCTCAGTCATGTCCGACTCTTTGCAACCGCATGAATTGCAGCAGGCCAGGCCTCCCTGTCCATCACCAACTCCCGGAGTTTACTCAAACTCATGTCCATTGAATCGGTGATGCCATCCAACCATCTCATCCTCTGTTGTTCCCTTCTCCTCCTGCCTTCAATCTTTCCCAGCATCAGGGTCTTTTCAAATGAGTCAGTTCTTCGCATCAGGTGGCCAGAGTATTGGAGTTTTATCTTCAGCATCAGTCCTTCCAATGAATATTCAGGACTGATTTCCTTTAGGATGGACTTGTTGGATCTCCTTGCAGTCCAAGGGACTCTCAAGAGTCTTCTCCAACACCACAGTTCAAAAGCATCAATTCTTCAGTGCTCAGCTTTCTTTAGAGCCCAACTCTCACATTCATACATAACTACTGGAAAAGCCATAACCTTGACTAGATGGACTAGATGGGAAAAACCATAGCCTTGACTAGATGGACCTTGACTATACGGTTGGCAAAGTAATGTCTCTGCTTTTTAATATGCTGTCTCGGTTGGTCATAACTTTTCTTCCAAGGATAATTTATTAGGTCTACATAAATCATTCACAGGGGCTTCCCAGGTGGCTCAGTGGGTAAAGTATCCACTTGTAATGCAGGAGATACAGGAGACTTGGGTTCGATTCATGGGTCGAGAAGATCCCCTGGAGGAGGGCATGGCAACCCACTCCAGTATTCTTGCCTGGAGAATCCCATGGACAGAGGAGCCTGGCAGGCTACAGTCCATAGTTTTGCAAAGTGTCAGACAAGACTGAAGCGACTGAGTATGCAAGCACAGAATCATTCAGAGAAAGCAGTGGCTTCCTTGCTGTTTTGTAGCGTGGCTTATATAAGCTCTGGGATTTGATGGTAGTGCCTTGAACTCATGTCCACTGTACAGGTTGGAAGGAAGCGTATTTGCTTGAGCTCTTCTGAGCTCTAAGCAAGAAGTTTGATGCATTTATTCTTAGCTATACTTATTATAAAACAAGTAGAAAGGTTAATGGCTCCCTTCTTTACCCAAAGACGTATAAACACGCCCCCGTGGCTTCAGGATCCTTTGAAGAAAGCATCAGTGCCCAGTTATCATTACTCATAATTGTACAAACTTGCAGGTTGAGAAGCTATAATCTTCCTACTGAGATCATCTAGCTTCATTCTTATGCCAAAGACAGGATTCCAGAGAGATGAAGTGACTTTCCTATGGTCAAGTAGCTAGTTACCAGGCTCAGGATTAGGATGGGGTCTTCAGCATTCCAGTGAATGCATTTTCTCTCTATTTCTTGAATCCTGTTTGTGCTCTTTCATGCTTATGTACAGTCATAGACTTTATGGGTTCATACTGTGGGAGGCTCCTTTAGAGATCACCTCTTCTCTTTCACTTCTAACTCTTTCACACGAGGGCAGGGAAGCCCAGAGACTTTTACGTGTCTTGCTTAGCATTACAGAGATCGTAGATGCTAGAACTGGAACTAGAGACCAGGTCCTCTGACTCCTAGCCCAAGGCATACCTTGCTTCTTCATCGATGGCTCCACCTTGGAGAATGTTTCGACTCTGAGACCTCCGTGAACTCAGTCATGTAGCCGTCTGTTCCTGTGAGTTCAATTCTTGAAGAGCGCGGGATAACAATGGTGCAGAGTCAGAGCTTCTGCCTTCACTTCCTTCTGTGATTCTATTGGCTTTTGTCCTGTCTTTCCCTTGTGCAAAGTGAGGGTAGTGAATTGGATGTTTGTACTGGAGAGTTCTGTGATCCTTTCCCAACTGTGTGTGTGTCTTAGTGTTTTGTCCAGTAGAGGGGGGTGTGTGCTCACAGACTAAGCCCCTTGGGCTACTCCAGGTTGGATTATTGTGGAAACGCCTAAAGGGTGTAGTGTAGGAGATGCAGATCTGGGCAAGACATCATGTGGAAGGAGCTGGAGACAGTGATGGAAGAGCTGGGAGTTAGCGAAGAAAATTAAAGGTATCCCTAGAAAATAGCTCTCCAGGGCCCCAGAAATTCTTTTTATGATAATGCCACACCAAGGAGAATGATGAACTGAGAAGCTCCAGGTTTGGATACTCCTGTTGCCAAGTTATCCTCTGCTCTTAGGCGTGATGAGTACCCTGGGAGTAATGCGTGTATATCATGCCAGTTCTGGTCTACAGCTCCTTTTCCAAATGACACAATGAGGCTGCCTTAGGCGGAGATAGAAGATCTCCTTTGGACACCCAGTTGCACACAGGCAGTGTCTGCACCCCTGAAACCTATGTGCTAAGACCTGAGAAAGACCAGCTGGTTCCTTCATGTTTAGTAAAGATGGTAGATGGCCATGGGTCAAGATAGAATCTCAAGAAAAAAGATGACCACTACAGTCTTCCTTTAAATTTCTGCCTATTTATTAGCACAGGTTATGATGATTCCATCATAAAGTGAAAAGGAAATAGAACTGTGTAGCATGAAACTATTCTCAGGTACCTGTTACCTTTACGTTTGTTCCCCCATTTTCATTCACTGCCTCTCAAAAGACAAATTAAGCAGTAATTTTTTAAAAAACTGCTTTGATATTAAAAAAAGAAAAAATATGAGACACCTACTTCTCCTGAACAGAGTGTGGAAGAGCAGAAAGGAGAATGTCATCTTAGCTGGCGAAGCTGAAGCTGTGGAATAATTTTGGAGAAGTGTCTTTTTGTTGAAAATATTCAGCTGCTCACGTTTTGGGCTATCAGAGTTGAAAAAAGTTATTTACGGCCAGGAAAGAAAGAGGGAGAGAAGGGTAGAAAAGGAAGGAGGGGAAGTTTGAAAGTTAGAGACGTAGTGGTGGTGGGGAAGAAAGAAAGAAAAAGAAAACCCTAGACTTCCTTCTTCTGACCCAGCTATGGAAAATGTAAATTGCAGATCCTTGCCTCCCTGGTCTGGACAATGACCCTGGATGGCAGAGGTCATCACAGGGCACTTCCTACGAGGTCCTAGATGTCCTAACCTCAATTATTTCTTCCTGAGAGGGTCTGTGAAAATCTTGATAGCATGCTACATCTGATCAGATCAGTATCTTTCTCCTGGGATCTGAAAGAGCTTTTCTCAGATCTATTTAAATAATACTTAGCATTACAGTAGAGGTGTTTCTGTCACTTGAAGCTGGATTACCCTCAGTGGGCTTTTGCCTATTAAATGTTGACTGCATTTTTCCTACTTGTCCATGCTCTGATCTGCCACCTTCATGGTTTTCCTGATGACCTGTCCTTCCAGCCACTCAGGCAGTTGCTTTGAGGAGGTAACTTACAATGACTTATCATCTGCCTGTATAGCACTCTCATTGGTTGTGTGTCTTTGAAGGGTATTTCCTGGGGTTGACACTTGTATATTCCATTCACAGACTATGAGAATTTGTATGGAATATATGTGACCGACCCCTGCCCCATAAAAGTCTACCTAATGTGGTCTGGGCCACACTGACACACAATAAACAAATACATTGATGACCAGTTATGATTAGAGGTTTTTCAAAACCTATTTCCATCTTCAACTGACTCTGACTTGTTCAGAAACAGCACCATATAAGTCCATAAAAATAATAACCCTCCTCACCCTCATTTTGCTATAGCTTTTTATAGTTTGCAGTGTACTTTCCCGCGCATCTTATTTGATCTTCCCACCCACCCTGTGGTGGTCCCTGCAGTTATTATTTGCCTTAAAGGTGAAGAAATTGAGGCCCAGAGTTTAAGCAAATTCCCTTGGGAAATACAGCTAGTAAGAGATGGAACCAAAATTTAGATCTAAGTTTTCTCAGTACAAGTATAAGCTTTTAAACTGATAATAGTTTGTTGATATATGATAGAGCTAATGTGGGTAGTTTGGTTCTAATAATGTGGTTAAAAGAATGAGATAATTTCCCAAGCCTTCTGGAAAAAAATATTTCTTTTCTCTCATTAATATATGTATAAGTGTGTATATATATAATTATAGTAATTATTTATAGTTCTATAAAACTTTGGAAACATAGAAATTATTTTAAAAATTGATAATTAAAGCTGCATCAATTCTATAAGTAAGCCTGTAGTAGCCACTTAATATTTTGACCTTTTAAAACTGCATATCTATATTAACAAAATTATGAGTTTATATTGTATCACAACATATTCCCATGCCATTAAATACTCTTCAGATCAACTTTAATATTTGCATATATTTCATTGAATAAATTCACCATAATTTTTTAAACAAAATTCACATCTTATTTAGGTTGAAATAAACTATACAAGGACTTCCCTGGTGGCTCAGACGGTAAAGCGTCTGCTTACAATGTGGGAGACCTGGGTTCGATCCCTGAGTGAGGAAGATCCTCTGGAGAAGGAAATGGCAACCCACTCCAGTACTCTTGCCTGGAAAATCCCATGGACAGAGGAGCGTGGTAGGCTACAGTCCATGGGGTCACAAAGAGTTGGACACGACTAAGCAACTTCACTTTCAAACTATACAAAATTGATTTTCTTCACCATAATTTTTTAAATTACTCTTTTCTTAAATTCTTAAGTTGTGTCAGCCTTTACTGTTAGAGACTAGTGCACCACACAACTCTTCATCTAAAATTTTTTTTCCATTTCAAGTACTTTCATAAAGCCCATTCCTGGACCTAAGTATTTAAAGAAGGGTATATATGTTTAGTTTTTGAAGTAGAAACAGAATACTAGCAGAGCAGTAGCTGATTGGCATAAGAGGAATGTTTTCTGAATCTGGGGGAATTGAAATCAAGAATAGAAAGATTTTTGGTCAATGGAAATTGGAGGCTCTTCCAGATATAAGGGGAAAATCTTTTTATATCTCTTCTTTGACATCACCTTCTTTAAAGTCTTGCTGCCCATCCTAACTCCGGGAGATAGTGGAGGACAGAGGAGCCTGATGTGCTGCAGTCCGTGGGGTCACAAAGAGTCAGAGAGGACTTAACAACTAAACAACAGCATGCACACCGCATATCAGATTATGGGAGCATCTCACGTGCCCCCGGCACTCAGCACCTGCCCTTTTTGTAGTGCTTATCTTGCTCTGTTCATTTTAATTGTTTGCTTCTGAGAAGCCCCTGCAAGACTGCACACTCTTGAGAGTGGGGACCCTGTCTTACTTGCTGTAGCATTCTTGCACGCGCGCAGTGTGAGGCATATCGTGGGAACTTGTGTTAGTCTGCTTCAGGAGCCACAACAGAATGCCGCAGGCTGTGTGGCTTAAACAGCAGACAATTTTTGCTCGCAGCTCTGGAGACTGGAAGCCAAGATCAAGATGCTGGCAGGAATGATGTCCTCAGGGCTCGCTCCTCGGCTTGCAGGTGCCTGTTGGGGTCTTGTTGCCTCTCCACATGGTCATCCCTCTGTGCACCTGTGTGCCTCTAGTGTGTCCTTATCTCTTCTTATCAGAACACCAATCAGATTGGGTTAGGCCCCAGGATAATGACCTCTTTTAAACTTAATCCTCTCTTAAAGGTCCCATCTCTAAATACCATCCCATTTTGGGGTACAGGGCACAGGGGTCAGGGCTTCAACATAAGAATTTAGAGGAGCATAATTCAGTCCCTTCCATTACTCTATACATATGTTTATTGTAAAATACTTGACATGCTTGTAGATGCTTAAGAGGATAACATTTACATTCCAGCATCCTACCTTCTGGATGCTAGTCAACTCCTTTCTGGCCAGAAATGGGAACAGAGGCAGTCTGGTATCTTACAGAAAGTGCTAGACTTGATGTCAGAGACCTGAATCTGCATCCTGGTTCTGCCAGCTCCCAGCTGTGTGACCTTAACCGCCCCGAGCATCAGTCTCCCCATCTGGAAAATTGGGGTAATGACACCTACTGCAGTAGACTGCTGAAAGACTAGATGAGGTCATGCAAGTGGGACTGCCTAGAATAACGCATGTCACGAAGTAAACCTAAGAAAATGCTGGTGTGACCTAACAGTTGAAAGGTATGTTGGAAACAAGAAGTATTTCTGTTTAGTCGTGAGGCATGGTACAGACACTGAGAAATCTCTGAGTTACTGAGTTTTTAAAAATAGAGTTTCAGTGATCGCACCATGGTTATTCATACACACTGCTACTCCAGCTCCACATTTATTTCAGCTCAGTTAAGATGTTTTTATCTTTTATATGTTTGTAGTGTTAGTCACTCAGTCATGTCTGACCTTTGAGACCCATGGACTGTAGCCCGCCAGGCTCCTCTGTCCATGGAATTCTCCAGGCAAGAATACTGGAGTGGGTTGCCATTCCCTTCTCCAGGGGATCTTCTCAACCCAGGGATCGAACCTGGGTCTCCTGCATTGTAGGAAAATTCTTTACCATCTGAGCCACTCAGTTAAGATGAGTGGTTTACTAATCTTTTCTCATTTGAAAAAAATGACAGATTATTTATGTGTAAAGCACTTGTTTATGACTGACAGTTTCCAAATTTCACGAAGTAATTTCAATTCTTGCTCCAAAATTCTAGTAGCTCATTGCACTGTGGTGTTGCCTAATTGTTGTTTTCACTGAGAGTTGTGTTACTCGAGCTTTAAAATATGTCCTTACATAAAATACGATGCCTAGTGTAATGACCATGATAACTTCAGTGAGATGTTTTATAAATGGACCTTGAAATGTCATAGCAACATAAATTCTCCGTTTAAGACGTGGAAAGAACATTTTCACTGATGAGCAAACAGAAAGCTTGGGACTACAGACAGAGACTGGTGAATCTTTAGGACCCTTCAAGAATCAATGGTCAAGAATCAGAGCCCTCATTGCTGGTCTTATCTAAGCAACAGGCATGACCAGATTTTCCCTTGATCTACTTCTCATCGCCTGTCTCTGTAGTTGTGTGAAATTTTGGTCTTCAGTTGTTCACTAATCTGCCCTTTACTCTCTTTTCCCAGGGCAAGCTGTTTGCTTTCCTTGTTGCTCCATCCTACTTCTATTATGCTTCTGTCTAGGTCCCATCACCGTGTCCTCCTCTTCCTTCTTCCTCCTGCCTCATTCCTGGATTCTGTTCCAACAAGCCTGCAGCCTCCATCTTTCCTTATTTCCTTTCTTCTGCCTCCAGACCTGCCTCCATGTCTGGGCATTCTGCCTCCATGTCTGGGCATTCTGCCTCCATGTCTGGGCATTCTGCCATCATCTGCTTCTCTCATTTTCTCTCTCTCTCCTGTCCTGTTGTGGCCTCTTCTCTTCTTACCAAATCCTCCTCTTGAATGAGCAGAGGTGTGAGATCACTCAGCGGCACATCCTTTTTACCTTCAGGAGACCTAAGGAGAGGGTCTTGGAATTGTGGCACCTACTTCTCCACAGACTGCTAGTGAACCTAGCATCAGTGTCCTTGTAAGCATCACTATAAAAAGACCTTCCTGAAATCGTCTCCTGGGCTCGGCATAGCCTACACCCGAGGAGGAAGCTCTACAGCCCCAGTGGGGAGCTTGATCAAGTGAATGAGAAAGGAACTTTGGTGGGAATGGAATTGGGTTTGATTTGAAAATATTTTCACTTCCACTTTTATCCTGGTTGAGTCGCTTTAGGATGCTTGCAGATTTGGCTTCTATTTTAAAAGGTTCACAAGTGTTTGAAAAAAATCTTTACTCCCTTTGATAGAGACGGTTACACTTGGATTTCATTTAGTGAGCAATAGTGATTTGTTTTATTATTTTGTTAACATATTTGGATTCACTTATTAACTCAGCTTATTAGTTGTTCTGGCCCCTCCCTTGAGACTGTAGTTTAAGTTGATGGTCCATGTGAGGACTGAATTGCGTTGTTAGGAGGTCTCAGGGTTTGGGTTGGACCCAGATGAGCATTGACCATGGCGTTACTGAAAACAGTGGCTATTTGTGGTTGGTTAATGATGGTCCAGCCAACCATCTGATTCATTTAGAGACCATAGTCTCAGAGGAAAGCAGGTCCAGCTTGACCTCCTATCTATTTGAGGGAACATAAGATGTCAAGTCTCATCTTTGCCCGTTGTTGACAGGACTGTATTTTGTTTGCCTCTCCCCACCCAGCTCCTAATGCTCCACAAATCTTTTTACAACATGCATCTTGCAATTTTCTCGAACTCCCACGTGTAACCATGTAGGTAACCTCTCTGCAGAGTCAGCCAGTCACAGTTTTTCTTTGTCAGAAAAACCACTTTGCCTTTAATCAAGATGAAGCGTTTATCCCACTCTGCAGTTACACAGCCAGTTATTTATGGGTATCAGTTTTCCTTCCCAAAGTTTCGGAGCCAGAGGACTCTCCAGGAAGGCGGATCCAGAAGAGCTCAGGTTTCACAGCCCTGCAAATTGGTGGTTACAGTCCTTTGTCTTCCTGCCTTTCCCTGGTCTCTGCTCCAACCTGCCTGCAGCCTCCACGGCTCCCTTCTTGCCTTCCCGTCCTGTCTGCTGAACTGCCTCCCGTCTGGGCATGCTGCCAGGGCTTGCGGCTGTTTTTAGCCGACTTCCTGCTCTTCCCTTTCTGTCTCTGACCTGCTGCAGAATGAACAGAAGTGGTGTAAGAACCCTCAGCGAGATTCATGGACCTTTTTAATGAGTTTTAGAGCTTGGTATATGATAACATTGAATATAAGTAATATACATACTCAGTGAATAAGAGTAGGTGTAGGGTCGGTCTGTCTTGAAAGAACTCTGGACATTCTAGGCATCGACCCTCAACCATCTGTGCCCACCTTCCTTTCTAGCTTTATCTCACACTCAGCTCGCTGGCACAGACTGTGCGCCTCATGGCTTCCTATTATTCGTGAATATTCTGTGCTGCTGTTTCACACTGCCTGTCCATGGTACTCATCTGCTTCTTCTCCATCCAACTCTTGCCCATCGGTGAGGTGGAAGCCGTCATCCTGCCTCCTTCAAGGTGTTACTTCCTCGATCATTCCACCTTCTTGTCCTCCTCTGAATCTAGAACTGTTTATATAATATTTCTCAATCACACCCAGTGTCTCTAATGAGGATGAGTGCTCCTTATGATAAAGGATAAACTCCTTTTAGTCAGCAGTTGTGGCAGCAGCAGCTGCAAAAACATAACATGTACATGGTGCGTTATCATTTGTAAAGCCCTCTCATCTATGTTATCTAATCTGGTTTTTCAGAATTGCACTGTGAGGTTGGTATTATTATTATTTTTATCTTGTTTACAGATCTTTAGAAGCCGCTGTCCCAGCTTAGTGACTTATTGCAAAGGAGAGCCTTTAACCATGAACTATTAAAAAGAGATGGTTTTAGGGAGAAATTTGGCATTTTTCAACGGGCTATATACATAACTGATCGATTATACTTAGGAAGTTAAACATTTAGGTGTTTAATCATAATGAAACACTTCCTTGATAAACTCACATGAAGATAGCCTCAGCCACTAAAGCTGTGGGAGCTTTAACAAAAGTTTCAGCTAGGAAATTGGTTACTGGTCATTTAATGAACCCTATTCTTACTTTTTAACTATAATTAATTGCATATTTGCCTCTGACATGTAACAGCTTTTAGTACCGAACCTTTTTTCCAGACTGATTTTTAGAGAAACTTTAGGTTCACATTAAAATCAAGGGGAAGATAGAGAGGTTTCTCATTAACCTGCTGCCCTCCCACATGTACTGCCTCCTTCTCCTCTGCCAGCATCCCCCACTGGAGGGGGACATTTGCTACAACTGATGAACCTACTCTGATACCTCATGATCACCCAGAATCCACAGATTACCTTAGTTCATGCTTGGTGTTGTACATTCTGTGGGTTTGCACACATGTATAATGATATATATCCACGATTAAAGTATCTTACAGAATAATTTTACTGCCCTAAAAATCCTCTGTGCTTTTTATGATGATCAGTTTGCCTCTAACATTTAATAGTGTTT
Source organism: Cervus canadensis (assembly GCF_019320065.1). NCBI lineage: Eukaryota > Metazoa > Chordata > Mammalia > Artiodactyla > Cervidae > Cervus > Cervus canadensis. The sequence continues at coordinate 26,803,414 of NC_057391.1, forward strand.
CTTAAAAAAATTTTTTTTAAATTTTTATACAATTGTAAAGGTTACTTTCCATTTACAGTTATTACAAACTATTGGCTATATTTCCCACATCAGAGAATACATCTTTGAGTCTATCTTATACTCGTTTATTTTACTTATTTAAAATTTTTGATTTATTTTGTTTTTAGCTGGGCTGGATCTTTGTTGCTGCATGCAGGCTTTCTCTGGTTGCAGGGAGCAGGGGCTGCTCTGTAGTTGCTGTATGCAGGCTTCTCATTGCAGTGGCTTCTCCTGTTGCCAAGCATGGGCTGTAGGGTACGTGGACTTCAGTAGTTGATGTGCGCAAGCTCAGTAATTGCGGAGTATGGGTTTTGTTGTCCCATGGCATTTGGAATCTTCCAGGACTAGGGATTGAACCCATGTCCCTTGCATTGGCAGGTGGATTCTTAATCAACCTCACTGGACCACCAGGAAAGTCCCTCTTATACTCAATTAGCCATAATGTATATATTTAAATTCAAAAACTGTTTGAACAGTAGACATTCTTGATTTGTAAACCCCATTTGATATTTCCTTCGAATATTTATTTTCATTTACTGTCCTTCTCTCTTGGTATTTACAATCCAGGAAGACTCAAACTTTCTTCATTTAGCACTAATCTTCAAGATTGGATTTTAAAAGAAAATGTCTTTCCCAAATGTAATAGCTAACAGTTACTGACAACTGATTACATGTCAGATGCTTTCTGTGTGTTATTTCTAAAGCCTTCAGGAGCCTTTGAGAAAGGTTATTTATTGTCTCCATTTTATGGATGATAAAAATTAGGCTCAGGTTAACTTTCTTAAGCTGATTACCTAGAAGTAGTCAGTGTTGGATCAGGGATTTGAATTCTACATTCCACCAAAGCATGTGGCCTCCCTGGCTATCGTCTTATTGTAGGGTGCTGTACTGTCATGAGAATCCCATGAGCAGAGGAGCCTGGTGGTTGCAGAGTCAGACATGACTGAAGTGACTTAGCACGCATGCACGCTGCGGTCATGCTGTTTTAGAAAGATAGTGATACAGAGAAACTTGGTCCCTTTAAATTATCTCAGAATCCTCTGCTAGGGCAGAAGTGGGATTGAGAAGGCATTTGGTATATTCCAACAATATAACCGATAGGTACATGGGAACTCTAACAATTTCCCTTGTGTCAAACAAGGCTCCATTATTTGTTTCTCCTCCTCACCCCCTAGAAATCTAAGAAATAAAAACTAAGTCCACTTTTGTCCTTCTGTCTAGTACTGAATTGATCTGGTGCAAAGACATAATGAGGGGGGCAAAAGAGTACTGTTGAGTCCAGTATCTGATTTATGGATGTTACTCCGTCACCCTCCAAATTTTGTGGATCAGTTTCTGAAAAGGGAAGCAACCATCTCAGATCTGTTTTTCAGAACACAGATTATTAGACTAGATGCTAGTGGTAAAGAACCCACCTGCCAATGCAGGAGATGTAAGAGATTCAGGTTCCATCGCTGGGCCAGGACAATCCCGTGGAGGAGGACATGGCAAAACACTCCAGTATTCTTGCCTGGAGAATCTCACGGACAGAGGAGCCTTGCAGGCTACTGTCCACAAGGTCACAGTCAGACATGACTGAAGCAACTTAGTACGCATAAGCAGATACTCTAAGAGTTGAGTACTATTTGTGTGTGTCGATGGTGAAGACCGAAGTCTTTTATACTCCAGTGAGTCTCTACCCTGGCTACATAGTGGGACCAGGGAGCTTTAAAGAATCCCAGTCAGCCCCAGGTGCAAGGTCAAAAGGCCACTGCACTGCGTCCTCCTGCCCCGCAGAGGGGCCATGGAAAGCACTGCGGATGCAGAAGCAAATGATAGAGGTGGTGAAGTATGCGGAGAGGTGCCTTCATTGGTCAGAAGCCATGAGTGGCACAGGGAAGCTGTAACAGCAAAGTCGGAAGCTGACGACCTCTGCCTCCTCTCTGAGTGTGAGAACGTTTATGGTGGGCCTCAGTATGCTTTCTCACATGGTGTCCTTTGTCCACATTTCCCCTTTGTCTAGTAATAGTACTCATTTTCCCTTTGTGGACCTACTCCTACTTTCTCATGTTATGTGGTAAGGATGAGGCTTATCTCCTGGGTCTAGAATTGAGAGCAGCATCTGGAAAGCATTTAGCTCAGTGTCTGGGTACATTGTTGTTTAGTCATTCAGTCATGTCCAACTTTTTTGTAGTCCAGTGGACTGTATCCTGCCAGGCTTCCTCTGTCCGTGGGATTTCCCAGGCGAGAATACTGGAGGGGGTTGCCATTTCCTTTGCCCAGGGCATCCAGGGAATCTTCCTGAACCGGGGATTGAACCTGCATCCCTCCTGTATTGGCAGGTGGGTTCTTTACCACTGAGCCACCTGGGAAGCCCCTGGTACATAGCACATGCTAAATAAATAATTAGTTTCCTTGATTAAAATTGGAGAGTTTGTACCATGCCAATCTTTTACCATCCCTTCATATAAGAAATATCAGCAGTTTCCTCTCCTTTTAGATTATGTAGCAAAATTATGGCAGCAATTAGAACAAAGACTCTTAATTCTTGACTCTCTGGAGGCGCATACTTGGAGTAGGACAGTCCGGTAGGGGTCGGTTTGGCATTTGTGGATTTGACAGAGACATTAAGATTTCTCTCTCTTGTGTTGTATATGTTGCTAGTGGCCAGTAGATTCCAATATTGCTGGATTGTGCTTCCCAGGTGGCGCAGTGGTAAGTAAAGACTGCTAATGCAGGAGATGCCAGGAGACCTGGATTGAATCCCTGGATTGGGAAGATTACCTGGAGTAAGAAATGGCCACCCATTCCAGTATTCTTGCCTGGAAAAGTCCATGGACAGGAGCACCTGGTGGACTACAGTCCACGGGGCCGCAAAGAGTCAGACACAACTGAGCGACTCAGCGTGCGTTCACATTGCTGGGTTATTTTCAGAACTATTTAGGTGGTAACAGGATTTTGACCTAGTTACTTATCCTGTTGTGTTTTATAAACTCAGGACACCGAGAAGGCATGCATGAAATTTACTGTGAGATAAGCATTTAAAGAGTGAGCCTAATGTGTATATTCTAAAACCCATATTAATTTTATAAAACCTCTTTGGAACTACCTCGTCTTCCCACTGTAGTATGTACCTTTGGGGGAGAAATCTGTTAATAAATGGCTACATTAAAACATATTTTTTCTTCTCGAAGAGCACAATTACTTGGTTCCTTGAACTTAGAGAATACAACAATATTTTAAGAAGGGACGGAAACACATAGAATTGGAATATGACAATATTCATGTCTCAGCTTATTCACTTTTTTAATGAGAAGAGCTAAGGTTCTTCAGAATCTTTTAGGCTTCAGAGGACCAAAAACACTGTACTTCATTCTGTTGGCAAGACAGTTTTGTTTTGTTTTGTTTTGCTTCTCTGTGTAGTTAGCTATGAAAGTTTCCAGCAACCCTTTACTGAACTTCCAGAATGTTAATTTTTCTTTTCTTTTTTTTTTTTGCCTGTTTTGTTCATCTATGGTCCTGACTGTACTGTCTGCTCCTTTAAAGCAGGAATTGTGTCTTACTCACATAGTTTGCTTGCAGTACATGTTTAGTAAGTAAATAGATAAATGAACTAACAGGAAAAAAGTGATGGTGACCTACTTATGTTTTAGATTTTTCTTGTGGCTCTAAGTCTATTGCTTTCTTTTCCTTCATCAGTTTTTAAAATAGAAATCCCTGTCAACTGTGTACTTTATTGGGATGTAAGATAACAGATAGGATATCTATGTGGAAATAGATGTGACACTAAGTGTAAATTCCACTAGAAATGAAGGATGAAAGCACTCCTTTGGGCTCTCACTTTATGGGCAATCCAAAACCTTGAAATGATTTCAGTATTGAATTTCATATGACCCTGAATCTCCCGTGTGGTCTGAGGGAGCAGGGGCTCAGAATATCCAGTCACATGAACACTCAAACTTAGGCAGATGATCTAAGTCTTACTGGTAAAATGCTTTGTGTTCCAAAACATAGGACCCACCACTCCATCTATTGGTAAAAAGCCAGTTTTTTGGATTTCTGTGGAACTAAGGCCTTAGAGAATGTAGGCTGTGAGTCATAGATGGGTCATTGTAAATTATTTTCTTACAGCATCACCTGGCTCTCCTTCCATCTGCCCCACATGGAATGTTTTCCAGTTCACTTTTGGGGGTCATGTGGATAGAGGGTAGTATCCCTGCAGATAAAGCCAAGACCTCTGCCAAGCAGTGATAGGAGGAAAGAGGGAAACTGAGTTTTCCGTTCAAGGCTGCAGGTTCACAATTTAATCAGCAGCCCAGTGTATAGAGCTGAATCTGTTTGGTGGTGTTTGGGGCTTCTCAGGTGGCTCAGTGGTCAAGAATCCGCCTGCCAATGCAAGGAGACGCAAGAGACTCGGGTTCTATCCCTGAGTTGAGAGGAGGTCCCAGAGAAGGAAATGGCCACCCACTCCAGTGCTCTTGCCTGGAAGATCCCATGGACAGGAGCCTGGTGGGCTACAGTCAATAGGGTCACAAAGAATCCGGCATGACTGAGCAGGCACGTCCTGGGGGCCCCAAAGAACTCCTGGTACCACAGTCCTTTATGTCTCAGCATGGAAAGAATTCAGTGAGAAGCAAAGTGATAAGTAAGAAGTGATTTATTAGAATAGGATGCTTGTGAAGCTTACAAGAAGGCGGGCAAGAGAGTGCCCTATCCTGAGAATTTACTGTGCTACAGATTTATAATCAAGGGAGAAGTGGGGAGGGGGAGAAGAACTTCCTTGTCTTTCTTGAGTAGACATCATGTTTCCGTCATCAGCTCCTCCTCCGGGTTGTGCAGGAGAGTTTGCTTGTCCCTACATGGTCAAGCTAGGTCCTCACATTATTGTATTTTATGTGTACAGAGAGCATGTCCTGGGGATCATTAACTTATTATGCTCACTGGGCACAACGTGGGTCTCAGGCCACCGCTGATTGTCCAGGGGCAGGTCTCATGATTCTGTTGCATGGTTTTGTTGCTAAGCAAGCCTACTCGGTTTTGTGGTTAAGCAAACCTGCTGTCTTGAGTAATCATTAACATACAGGGGTCTCCTATATTTTTGCTACTTATAGTCTCCTAGTGGGATTAACTAATCACCTACTTCGTCCCTTTACTCAGTCGCTATCAGTGTGGCGTGTGTATTTTCATAAGTAAGAGTTCTGGATCATGTGAAAAATTGGTAGTAGATCCAAAAGAAATATTTAAAAATTACATGAAATTATACACACAAGGTTATTTATTACCATGCATAAGGTGGAAAACCAAAGGAAGTACCCAAACGTCCAGTAAAAAGGGATTGAGTAAGTGAATTTTTATGTGTCCTTGTGCACATATCCATATGGGTATGTGGCCACTTAAAAGAATGATGTAGATGTACATGCACTGACAAAGGGCAATGACTGAGGAATGTTGGGAAATTAAAAAACAATCAAACAAGCTGGAGAACATTGTGTCTGGTATCACTACCTGTGCATATTCATACATCCCTGCATTTAACAATGGTAACCTCTGGAGGTGGCAATATGCGATTTTTTTTCCCTTTCTTGTGGAACAATCCCACACTGTTTGACTGTCTTACAACATGCACACAGTGGCCAACATCGACACCTTCGTTTGCCCTAGTGCGTGGAAAAAAATGCACTGCTAAGAAAATATTCTGTATGGAGAGAGCGAGCACCATCTGTGACCTGGTCCCTTGATGGGGAAGATGATGGTGGCCCTCGGAAAGGATAAGGAGAGGAATAAAGTGACTGGAGTTAGCACATGTGCTATTTTTCTCACCTGTGCCATAATTTGCGAACATAAAATAAATTTTATTTGTCTTATTTTTATGTTCTGTAAAGCCTTAGAACAGAAGAACAGATTCTTTCTGAGAATTGAATTCTCATTTCCACATGAAGCTCTCTGTCGGTAAGTCAGGTAGGTATGTCCTTGGAAAGCAAGGTCAGAGTCCTGAATCAAACTGTGCCTTCAGCTAGCATTGTGGCCTCAAATTGAGTCATTTAAGTGCTAATATCTCAGTTTCCCCACCTGTTAAATGTGGTAGTAGTAATCCTTACCATCACATTCTTGAGCAGGGTGTCATGAAGCTTAGTAAGACCGTGTTAGCCAAATGCTTTGAGCTCTTCAGATAAAAATGCGATGCAAACATGAAGTCTCATTAAGGTAATTATACAGTAATTTTTTTTCATAGCATGGGTTTACATTCAAGGTCATTTTATGGAGGCAGGGAAGGAGATTAGCTTTCAAAATTTGAAAATAAAATCCTTAACCCATGTTGAAGACAAATATAACAGAATCACTAATTCTAAGAACAGGAGGACTTTGTTTTGAATCAAAAACTTGAAAATTAAAAAAGAATCATTTCTATGTTTAACTGGAAATGTCTTTAAAAAGCAAAAGGATCACTTCTCCGAGCCCCTGAAAGAAGAAAATTAAAGGAAGCTTTTCAAGAATATTGTTGTTGTTGTTCAGTTGCTAAGTCATGTTCAACTCTTTGAGACCCCATGGACTGCAGCACCCAGATTTCCCTGTCCACTATCTCCTGGAGAAGGCAGTGGCCCCCCACTCCAATACACTTGCCTGGAAAATCCCATGGATGGAGGAGCCTGGTAGGCTGTAGTCCATGGGGTCGCTAAGAGTTGGACATGACTGAGCAACTTCACTTTCACTTTTCACTTTCATGCATTGGAGAAGGAAATGGCAACCCACTCCAGTGTTCTTGCCTGGAGAATCCCAGGGACAGGGGAGCCTGGTGGGCTGCTGTCTATGGGATCACACAGAGTCAGACACGACTGAAGCCACTTAGCAGCAGCAGCAGCAGCAGCACAATCTCCTGGAGTTTGCTCAAACTCATGTCCATTGAGTCAGTGATGCCATCCAACCATCTCTTCCTTTGTGCCCCCTTCTCCTCCTGCCTTTTGTAAAAAAAGAAAAAAAAAAGCATCACTCATACTACTGTAAAGTGGTGAGACCTGTCTGGCCCACTGTGTGTAGGGAGCGAACGTTGACTCATTCATGCTGGGTGGAGTTTCTCCCCGTGGCTCTGTACCAGTTGCTCCTACGATGGAGCAGGGGAAGCACACCCTCTTCCCACCTGGTCCTTCTTCTCCAGCTTTCCTGAGAACCCATCATGTTTGCTGCGGGCTCCCCACCCTTTGGCACCATGGGTGCTTGCTACCATTATAACCCAAGACATGGACAGTCAATTTCGGTCCCCAAGATTTGGAAGTGCCGACACAGGAGATCAGTAATCCCAGAAGAAGGTAAGCTTGAAAGCAAGAGCCCATGTTTTGGGTTGAAGGTGGAGAAAGAGAGAAATCTATTTAGATGATCAGAATTGATGGGCTAAACTGTGAAAGAAGAATTTTTGGTGAAGGGTCATTGTTTGGCACCTGACATGTTGGATCAGGTGTCTTCCAACTGTAACCTGCAAGGCTGCTGATCTCAAATTTTTAAAATCACGTAATCTGAATTGTATATATCTATGTAAAATCTGAATATGTTCATTTAATTATGTTGAACAAAACTAAGGATTAGCACTGTTTATTTTTTTAATTTTTTCATCATAAGGACTTTGGAGTATAAATGTGACAATTTGTATTTTTGAAATATGAAGCTTTTATAGAGTTCTTCGAAGATGGGTTACTCTAATAAAATGCTGTATTGATGTCAGATAAATTTAATTTAGATTATTTAGCCAAAGTAAGTGAAAACACTTTGTATCTAATCCTTATTATGGACATTGTTTAAATCATTCTCTTTACGGTTCAACTTTAATATGGACCTTGTTAGGATGTGAGGTTTTGGCTTTCTTCTTTCCTACAAGAACTCTCCCACTTCCCTATCAAACACGTTTTGTGATAATGGGGTACTTTCTAATTTTATATTCAAATTAGAGAAGTTACTGAGGAAAGATAAGTTATGCAAAACAGAGTAATTTCAGCCTTAAGGGAGATACTGACCGTTTTTTTTTTTTCTTTTGCGCTCTTGTTTTTACCTGCTGGTGCTTAGTTGATGCCATAATCTCGATTTTTCTGGGTCATTCTAATCTTTTAGTTGGACTTCTTAGTATGCCCTTGAGAATCTCTATCTTTAGATTTGGGATTATCAGTGTTTCCAAATGGGAGTCAGTACTAAACTATGAGGAAAGTTGTTAATAAAGCAAATGAAAAAAAATTCTTTCGTTATTATTGCTTAGAGAGAACTAATAATTAAAACAGAAAAGGCTAAAGTTTCCCACAGAGGATATTAGGCAATGAATCAAATAATTTTAAGTTTGCAAGCTATGTTTTATGATCCAAGCATTTCTTAAAGAGATATATACACAGGTATTCCCATTTATTCAGAATTCATATGATTTTATCTTACGAAATCAGAATCAGTTTTAGAAAAAGTCTGTCCAGATTCACAACATGTTATATCACTATTTTGATTTAGGATGGCAAAGATTTTCTATTTAGGAACAGGAAGGAGAATATTGTTTATTCTTCCCCACTACCATCCCATCACCAACAACCTAGAATAGATGAAGAATAGTCATTGCAGTGCAGGGTAAATCCAAATTTTATTTCTACTTCAAACACTAATTTGCTATATGACCCTGAGTTTGTTTTATAACTATTGTTTGCTGTAATGGTTCTTCCTTTAAAGATATAAAGTATGTCCTATCTCATCAGAATGGTACAGAAATGCTATTTGTAGTGTGATGACTATTTTTAGTAGATGTAGGTGAAATACATGTTAAATTAAGGTTGTTTACTTATGGAATCACTTGCAAAACATTAATTTCTTTTTCTATGAGTCTATAAACTTTTGTCTCTGAAGTGGACCCAATAAATTTCTCCAGGTGCAAGAAGCAGACATTCAGCTCAATCCATAGCTGAGATTTTCCAACAGTAGTTGTCAAGGTTAAATCATTTATTTTGGGGAAAAGAAGTTCAAAAGCACATCCTAGTTAAATAAGAATACTCCAAGAATTGAATGCACCTTGTAAGTCTCACAGCCTCTATATTTCCCAGAATGCCAGTAAATCAAAATGCAGCTATGATTTCTCCAACCTCCAGATTTTAAATTTCTCTCAAGTGGATGGATGATTCTGCATTGTCTTCTTTACGGCAGGAAATTACAAATGCTTTTGTTGTTACTGCCGGAATCTGAGGGCGTATAGCTTCCAGCAATGACACCTGGGTTTGTTTTCTTTCTCCCTTTTTGAGAGTTGGGGGTGGGGGCTGATGAGAGCCCGTGGAGTAAGCTCTCTGCCAACATTCAATAGTTAAAACATTTTTCATGTATTAATCATCCAGAAACTCTACCAGTAAAGACTTGTCCCCTTTGAGTGCTAGAGTAGTCCCCAGATTAAATCTTCTGTTCTCTCCTAAGACCACAGTTATTCCTCCAGGTATAAATTATATACCTGGATCTGAGACTGACTTTAATTTCAAATAGAATATTTCTCAGTCCCTGTAGTATAATCCATTAACTTATCTTGTAGTTGGGTCATTGACTTTAGTGCCATGTTTTGCTGTGGTAGTAAAAGTAATAGTAGTAGTATTGATGGTAATAAAAGTGTTAACAACCATTTATTGAGTGCTCTATAAAGTACTTAAAATTTTTCATCTTGTTTAATCCTCACAAAACTCTTGGAGGATCTCTGTTATTTCCACTTTATAGATGATGAACTTGCCCGAATGGCTGAATAGTAACCTTTTTGAATCCAAGGTCTATGCTTTTCTAACTGTTCTATTTGAGAAAAAAAAATCATATCTTGTATTATTTGTCTTTGCAGCTTATAGTCATATTTGGACTTCAATATGAATTCTCCCTCTATTAACTGCTTTATCATAGGCAGTTTTTCTGGAAGAAGTTGGAATGGAGTGCTGAATATTGAGCAGAAATAATTTAACCCTGGGAGATATTTCCAAGTTTTATCCTTGGGTGAAGCAAGAATTAGTGTGAGCCAACTGTACTTTACAATAGCTAGAGGGTTTTCCCAACCAGATGTAAGGAAAAGTAGAAAGTTAGGCTTCCTATTCTATAGGTTGAACTCTAGTGAAAGTTACTCTAGCTCTCCATTTTTCTTTTTCTCTATAAAAGGGGGATTTAAATGATATTAATAGGGCTAAGGGGCTTCCCTGGTGGCTCAGACGGTAAAGCATCTGCCTGCAATGCAGGAGACCTGGGTTCAATCCCTGGGTCAGGAAAATCCCCTGGAGAAGGAAATGGCAACCCACTGCAGTACTCTTGACTGGAAAATTCCATGGATGGAGGATCCTGGTAGGTAGGCTACAGTCCACGGGATCACAAAAAGTCAGACACGACTGAGCACCTTCTCTGGTTCAACAGGGCTAAGGAAGATCATAGCACCAACTAGACAACAGGGACAATGGCTAAAATGTGGACTCCCCTTACTGATGGTTAGATCTCTAGTCTTCCTGAATATCCCTTTGAGGTGAGAGCCTATAATCCCCATTCTCTTCAATAAAGCTCTTCAATACACCCCAGGGCCAATAAGAAGCTTATTGATACTATTATTGCAAGCCAAGTGGTGTGTTAGAGAATTCTTTGAAATGAATAGCAATGCAGATGGGTCGGGTTGGTAAGGCCACAAGTTACGGTGGAGATGCCTATTATCTGAGGGCTTCCCAGGTGGCTCAGTGATAAAAGAATCCACCTGCCAATGCAGGAGATGCAGGAGACTCGGGTTCAATCCCTGGGTCAGGAAGATCCCCTGGAGTAGGAAGTGGCAACCACTCCAGTATTCCTGCCTGGAAAATTCCATGGACAGAGGAGCCTGGTGGGCTACAGTCCATGGGGTCACACAGAGTCAGAGATGACTGGGTAACTGAGCACCCATACACGCGTGTTATTTTGAAGCTAAGGTTGATAAAATTACCTGCCCACAATGAGCTAAGAGCAGCCACAAGTTTGTTCTCTATACCTGTGAATCTGTTTATGTTTTGGACATACATTCATTTGTATTATATTTTAGATTCCACATATAAGTGATACCATACAGTATTTGGCTTCTTCTGTTTGACTAACATCACTATGGCTAATATCCTCTGGGTCCATCCATGTTGCCGCAAAGGGCAGTATTTCATTCTTTGTTATGGCTCAGTGATACTCCATTGTGTGTATAATACCGATCTCTCTAGCAAGGCTGTGTGCAAGGGCCTTGACCACCTGGTCCTTGCCTGCCTCTTCCATGAGCGGCACATAGTCACATTGAAACACGTGCCGTCTGCCGAGTGCGTATGTTCTTTTACGCACACTGTCCCTTCTGGTTTGCTAGGTTCAATCTTATTCATTTCTCAAGCATCCAGTATTATTTTCCCTCAGAAGTAGCCCATTCCTGAGGAATCTTACACTACCCTGCCCTTTAGGACTGCATTAATTCCCTTAGTGTTCTCCTTTTAATACAATCCAAATACAATCCAAGAATTTATTTCTTCTTTTTCCCTATGGGAGGCTGGACTCCTGGATTTGTCTTAGTTATCTTTGTATCACACAAGATTCAGTAGGTGATTATTCAGTATTTTGACTGAATGGATAAATGTTTCAATGATAGTAGACAAATTGCTTGTGAAATCGATACACTGATCATACATTGAATTAAAGATGAGTGCGGGTCACTTTCCTTCCAAAATATGTTCAGCAATCACATCCTTAAACTTTCCAGTGACTGGCTCAATGGTAACCATAGGGGCTTTGCATCTTTTCAATCTCACACAAATGGCAAAATAAGGGAGAGAAAAAAGGATAATTTCCAGAAGCAAAAGATCTTCCATTTAGCAGTTGACGTAGGATCATTTTCATTCTTTAATTGTTGTACTTTATGGGCATTTGGGATGTGCATTCAAGACAGACTTAATAATTTAGGTGAGACACTGCAACAGCCATTACTCTTTATTTACTGGCTGTGTCTAAGAAGGGAAGCATTGTTGCTCACGTGGCCGGGAGGGAAAGCCTAAGTGCTTTTGTCATGAGACAGGGAGAGACTCACATCTGCTTGGTGTTCTTGGGGTGTATACAAACACGCTGCTGGATGATTCAGAAGGTTGAACCAGCAATGATTTGTTCCAGAACAGATGTGACAGAGACAGACATCTGGGAGTCAGGGACCACACATTATATGCTCAACTCTTTTCTGAACATTGCTTGGACAATATTCAAATTTTCATGATTTCTACATATTTATGTCAAGGTTCAAATGTTCAGGAAGCAAGAGAGCAGTTATCTCTGCTTATGTCCTTGCCCTGACATCAGGCACTTAGGATGCTTTACTTAATGTCCTGGGCCTCTTGATTCTCCCTCCTTAGACAAGCAGGGACTCCCAGGGATAATAGCCACAGGCCTGCCATGGGCTTCCCTGATGGCTCAGGTGCTAAAGAATCCACGTGCAATGTGGGAGACGTGGGTTCGATTCCTGGGTTGGAAAGATTCCCTGGAGAAGGGAATGGCTACCCACTCCAGTATTCCGGTCTGGAGAATTCCATGGACAGAGGAGCTTGGCAGGCTACAGTCGATGGGGTTGCAGAGTCGGACACAACTGAGCGACTTCCACTTCACTTCACTTCACACAGAGCGTGTGCAGCCTCCTGTCCACACTTGCAAAGCATCGAGGTGAGGGGCAGGCACCAGCAGGAGTGTCCTGCAGGACTTCCAGGTTCAGAGTGAAACCAGGCTGACCTTCTACAACAGAACTGCAAGAAGGGAAGGAAGGCAGGAAGTCAGTTTAGGAGACCATGTATGGAGATCCACCGAGGGAGGAGCTTGACTTGGTCCTGAGGGGCCAAGCCCGTAGCAATTCTTGAGCTAAGGAGCAGGCAGGTGGCGTTTATCTGATTTCTCACACTTGGTGTCAAAGCGTAATGAGAGTAATTAAAGGGACAGTAGAAGCAGTTTTCTGTGGGCGTTTTATTCATACAGAAGGCTCTGCTTTGAAGTCAGCTGGTACCTCAGGGAGATGGTCTGAGAGGAATCCAGGCTGGAGGGACTGACCTGGCCGTGGAGCTGATGATGAGGTAGCGCCGCTTATGTCCAGTGGGCAGTGTTAAATGTAATGTGGCAAATTTGGGTTTGACTGTGGCTTGTGTCGTTGTCCAAGAGGCTCCCATCTATAAGGGAGAGAGGAGTACAGCAGGTGGGCAGTGGTGCGATTTAAGTTGGAGTGGGGGATGGAGTGTGGAGGAAGGTCCCTTGGTGTATTGACACAGGGTGATTTTTCTATTTCCTGCAGAAGCCCAGGTATTGACTGGAGGTGGGGGAGCATGGTTGTGCTTCATGGAAATGCAAACTCTCATTGAAGACTAGAGATTTCAGAAGTGTGTATACCCTATGTTCCTAGCTATGTTGCTTAAAGAAATAAACAGGATACCAACAGAAATTTTACATAGAAAGAAAGCCTAGAATAAAATACTGAAATACTGAAATCCTGTGTCACTCAGTTGTGTCCGACTCTTTGCGACCCCATGGGTTATATAGTCCCTGGAATTCTTCAGGCCAGGATACTGAAGTGGGTAGCCTTTCTTTTCTCCAGGGGATCTTCCCAACCCAGGGATCAAACCCAGGTCTACCACATTGCAGGCAGATTCTTTACCAGCTGAGCCACAAGGGAAGCCCCAGAATACTGGAGTGGGTAGCCTGTCCCTTCTCCAGCGGATCTTCCCGACCCAGGAATTGAACTGGGATCTCCTGCATTGCAGGTGGATTCTTTACCAACTGAGCTATAAGGGAAGCCCTGAAATAGTGTGATAATCATTCCTTAACAGGGGGACTGTGACTACCTGTTTTTCCTTCTATTCATAGATATTTTAAAATCTTCAATATAAGCAAATTTTACCTTGATAATGAAGAACAAAACAATACATTTAATAAAGGATAGATGGGAGGGATCTTAAATTCACCTGCCTCAAAGCTTTGCTTCATTTTTACTAACTACTAGTTGAAAGGATAAGATGCCTGGGTCCTTCAAAACAACAGATGATTCGGTGTTTAGTGGATATAAGTCATAAATACTTGGGAACACTCATTTTGTTAATTCCTTACTGGAGGGAATGATTTAATCCATGCGATGGAGTCAGCTGTCCTTTGGGAAAGAATATGTCAGAAAGTAAATAATCCATTAACAAATGGTCACACAGGATACAGGTCAGGCTTTGGGAGTGAGGCATGTACACCAGTACACCTCAACTTTTTTGGCACCAGGGGCTGGTTTTGTGGAAGACAGCTTTTCCCACAGACCAAGGGATTGGGTAGGGATAGTTTCAGGATGATTCAAGCACATTACATTTATTGCATACTTTATTTCTATTATTATTACATTGTGATATATAATGAAATAATTATACAACTCAACATAATGCAGAATCAGTGGGGGCCCAGAGCTTGTTTTCCTGCAACTAGACAGTTCCATCTGGAGGTGATGGGAGACACTCCAAGTATGTTGTTTATATTCAGTCTACTCTGTAATCTCATTTTGGTTGCTGTCTCTAGAGAAAACCCTGCTTCACAAAGATAGGATGTTAGAAATGGAAGCAGGCATTAGATTCTCATAAGGAGCGTTCATCCTAGGTCCCTTGAATGTGTAGTTCACTGTAGGGTTCATGCTCCTATGAGAATCTAATGCCGCTGCTGATCTGAGAGGAGGTGGAGCTCAGGCAGTAATGCAAGTGATGGGGAGCAGCTGTAAATACAGACGAAGCATCCCTCACTCACCTGCTGCTGTGTAACCCAGTTCCTAACAGGCTACGAACTTGTACCTCTACACCAGTAAATGCAGGCATTTAAAACATAACTTATTTAACATGTGGATTGTACTTTACTCATAAGAATTTTGTTCCCTGGTGCCTTGCACACTCTGAGGCACTGTGAATGTATATATATATACACAAGTATATATGTGTGTATATATGTATGTATATATAGTCAATGTACTGAAAAACAAAAGTTCTATTAGTGTAGCTTTGTCTTCAGGTCATTTCTTATATACCCTGCTGTACACCTAACGAGGGCAGCCGTGATGTGGAAGTCAGACCCTTCCGAGAGGGGAAGCACAAGTGTGATAGCCCAGAAGATTGGTGTACCTCTGCTGTGACTGCTCTTGATTTCCTGCCGTCTCCACACACCACTTCCTGGCAAACCACATGCATGGCATCTTTGTGCATGCTCCTATTACTTAAGTATGAATTAAGTATTATGCTATTACTTAACTTCAGGTGTGAGCTCTAAGAGACCAAGGATGACATCTTAAGGTTCTAGTGCTTGAGGAGTGATGACTGTTACCAGTTACTGGAAACAGTCCAGATAAACACTGGCAAAGAAGTTACCAGATGTATAGCTGGAGTATGTGTCAGTCACTTAATGGACTGGAGTTTTTGTCAGCAACTTGTTGCCCCGAATATCACTGGATTGCTTTTTTGTGACAGTTTAAACACAGGTGCCTGAAATTCTGCTCCATGTGTACCCAATGGTCTTTCATTCCGCATTTCCAGGGAACTTTTAAATTTTATTGTATTACTGTGCTTACCACAGGTTTAATAGAGCAAGAACAATTTCAATTTTTTTTTAAATGAAAGGGATTATATAAGAAAACTACTACAGAAGACAAAAGGACAGCAATAAAAATCTTCCATAATCCAACCACCTCAACTCTTTTCATAAAGATAGGTATTTTTAAATGAGTAAGTCTATTTTAGATTTTACATACTTCCATATCTACCTAAGATTATTTTTGAACTTTTTATATTTCTGTACAATATTCTTAATTATAATTTTGTAATTTTAATGAATAATAATATTTTGTCATAGTGATGAGCCATAATACCAAATCCATTGTTAGTTATTTAAATTGTTTCCAAGTTGAAACTAATATAAAATACTGTGGTTCAAATCTTTCTTCACATAGCCTTTCATTTCCTTAAATGATTTCTTTAGTGTAAATTCATAGAAATATTAGTAAAAAGACATGAATAACTTGTTACTGCCACAGTTCTTTCCCCAACATTATATTAATATATTAATAAATCATAGGTGTTATTTTTTTAAAAAAAGCTTTATTGAGATGTAATATACATGCTATATAATTCCACAGTTTATACTATATTCACGGAGATGTGCAGCTATCACCACAATCAATTTTAGACGTTTCATCATTCCCCCAAACTCAATTCTCATTAGCAGTCACTTTCCATCTCCCACGATTCCCTTCAGCCCTCAGTTCAGTTCAATCGCTCAATTGTGTCCAACTCTTTGCGACCCCATGGACTGCAGCATGCCAAGCATCCCAGTCTGTCACCAACTCCCAGAGCTTGCTCAGACTCATGTCCATCAAGTCGGTAATGCCATCCAACCATCTCATCCTCTGTCATCTCCTCTCCTCCTGCCTTCAGTCTTTCCCAGCATCAAGGTCTTTTCCCATGAGTCAGTTCTTCACATCAGGTGGCCAAAGTATTGGAGTTTCAGCTTCAGCATCAGTACTTCCAATAAATATTCAGGACTGATTTCCTTTATGATTGACTTGTTTTATTTCCTTGCAGTCCAAGGAACTCTCAAGAGTCTTCTCCAACACCAGCATTCAAAAGCATCAATTCTCTGGCATTCAGCTTTCTCGATAGTCCAACTCTCACATCCATATATGACTACTGGAAAAACCATAGCTTTGACTAGATAGACCTTTCTTGGCAAAGTAATGTCTCTGCTTTTTAATATGCTGTCTAGGTTGGTCATAGCTTTTCTTCCAAGGAGCAAGCGTCTTTTAATTTCATGGCTGCAGTCACCATCTGCAGTGATTTCGGAGCCCCCCAAAATAAAGTCTCTCACTGTTTCCATTGTTTCCCCATCTATTTGTCATGAAGTGATGTGACCAGAGGCCATGATCTTAGTTTTCTGAATGTTGAGTTTTAAGCCAGGTTTTTCAGCTCTAGGTTTCCACTAATTTACTTGTTGCCTGTGTAGATTTTCCTGCCTGAAAATTGTATATAAATGGGATCATTCAATATGTGGTATTTGTAACTGGCTTCTTTCACTTAGCGTACTGTTTTCAAGATTTATACATTTTATTGCCAGAAAACATTCATTGTATAGATATAGCACATTTTGTTTATCTATTTGGAAGGAGGTGGACATTTGGGTTGTTTTCTATGTTTTGGCTGTTAATAATGTTTCTATAAACATTGGTCTGCAAGTTTTTGTGTGGATATATGTTTTCATTTCTCTTAGTCGCTAAGTCTTGTCGTAGCTATTGTGACTCTTGCTATCCCATGAACTGTAGCCTGCCAAGTTCCTTGTCCATGGGATTCTCCAGGCAAGAATACTGGAGTGGGTTGCCATTTCCTTCTCCACTTGGATATATACCAAGAGTGGAATTGTTGGGTCATATTTTAATTCTTTATTTTACCTTTTGAAGAAATATCAGATTGTTTTCTAAAGCTGATGGCCATTTTACATTCCCACTAGTGATGTATGAGTCCTAATTTTTCTATACCCTTTTCAATACTTGTTATTATCTGCACTTTTTATTATAGCCACCCTGCTGGATGTTAAAATGGTATTTCATTGTGGTTTGGTTTGCATGTCACAGGGCCTGTTAAATTTTTTTTTGGTGTTTTAAATTACCTGTGTAGTATTCAAAGCACTTTACAACATACCCTTTAAAAGTCAGTATAATTCATAAAGGGCATATACAATGCATATACTGTGGAAAACATACATGAGTGAAACAGTTCATAGATTGGGAGGGAAATTCCATCAGCAATACATAAAAGGTGAGAAATGGTATGGCACAAGAAATTTAAAACTATTTGAAAGCAGTTTATAATTATATAGCACTTATTCATACATGTTATCTCATTTACTCTGAATAATTATTATTTTAGATGCCAAAGACAACTTTAAGAAAATGTAAAGGGCTTATTTCTAAAACTTCATTAAGGTTAATAAAAATATACTGTATGCCAAGGTATTAAAAATTATTTTAATATAGACAATTTTAATTGACCAAAAATACTGATAAGTTGTCTCTATATCCATTAATGGTGAATAGAAAATGGCTAAAGGTGTGGCAGAAGGATTTTGATTGAGATTTAATAAACTTTAATAGAAAAGACTTGTTAATCATCAAAATGCCTTATTGATGTGTATTCATAAAAGCCTATCTGGAATATTCCACCGTATAATCATAAGGTATTTGATTTAGGTCATATCTGAATGATCTAGTGGTTTTCCCTACTTTCTTCAATTTAAGTCTGAATTTGGCAATAGGGAGTTCATGATCTGAGCCACAGTCAGGTCCCAGTCGTATTTTTGCTGACAGTATAGATCTTCTCCCTCTTTGGCTGCAAAGAATATAATCAATCTGATTTTGGTGTTGACCATCTGGTGGATGTCTGATAGACTAGATCTGATAAACAGCGTGCCTGATGAACTATGGACAGAAGTTCATGACATTGTACAGGGGACAGGGATCAAGACTATCCACAAGAAAAAGAAATGCAAAAAAGCAAAATAGCTGTCTGAGGAGGCCTTACAAATAGCTGTGAAAAGAACAGAACTGAAAACCAAAAGAGAAAAGGAAAGGTATAGACATTTGAATACAGAGTTCCAAAGAATAGCAAGGAGAGATAAGAAAGCCTTCCTCAGTGATCAATGCAAAGAAACAGAGGAAAAGAATAGAATGGGAAAGACTAGAAATCTCTTCAAGAAAATTAGAGATACCAAGGGAACATTTCATGCAAAGATGGGCTCAATAAAGGACAGAAATGGTATGGACCCAACAGAAGCAGAAGATATTAAGAAGAGGTGGCAAGAATACACCGAAGAACTGTACAAAAAAGATCTTCACGACCCAGATAATCACGATGGTGTGAGCACTCACCTAGAGCCAGACATCCTGGAATGCGAAGTCAAGTGGGCCTTAGGAAGCAGCACTACAAACAAAGCTAGTGGAAGTGATGGAATTCCCGCTGAGCTATTTCAAATCCTAAAAGATGATGCTATGAAAGTGCTGCACTCAATATGCTGGCAAATTTGGAAAACTCAGCAGTGCCCACAGGACTGGAAAAGGTCAGTTTTCATTCCAATCCCAAAGAAAGGCAATGCAAAAGAATGCTCAAACTACCACACAATTGCACTCATCTCACATGCTAGTAAAGTAGTGCTCAAAATTCTCCGAGCCAGCCTTCAATAGTATGTGAACTGTGAACTTCCAGATGTTCAAGCTGGTTTTAAAAGGCAGAGTAACCAGAGATCAAATTGCCAACATCTGCAGGATCATAGAAAAGGCAAGAGAGTTCCAGAAAAACATCTACTACTGCTTTATTGACTATGCCAAAGCCTTTGACTGTGTGGATCACAATAAACTGTAGAAAATTCTGAAAGAGATGGAAATACCAGACCACCTGACCTGCCTCTTGAGAAATCTGTATGCAGGTCAGGAAGCAACAGTTAGAACTGGACTTGGAACAACAGACCAGTTCCAAATAGGAAAAGGAGTGCGTCAAGGCTGTATATTGTCACCCTGATTATTTAACTTATATGCAGAGTATATCATGCAAAATGCTGAGCTAGATGAAGCACAAGCTGGAATCAAGATTTCTAGGAGAACTGTCAATAACCTCAGATATGCAGATGACACCACACTTATGGCAGAAAGTGAAGAGGAACTAAAGAGCCTTTTGATGAAAGTGAAAGAGGAGGGTGAAATCGTTGGCTTAAAGCTCAGTGTTCAGAAAACTAACATCACGGCATCTGATCCGATCTGAAGTGATCTGATCTGATCACTTCATGGCAAATAGATGGGGAAACAGTGGCAGACTTTATTTTGGGGGGCTCCAAAATCACTGAATATGGTGACTGTGTCCATGAAATTAAAAGACGCTTACTCCTTGGAAGGAAAGTTATGACCAACCTAGATAGCATATTAAAAAGCAGAGACATTACTTTGCCAACAAAATTCCATTTGGTCATGGCTATGGTTTTTCCAGTAGTCATATATGGATGTGAGAGTTGGACTATAAAGAAAGCTGAATGCCAAAGAATTGATGCTTTTAAACTGTGGTATTGGAGGAGACTCTTGAGATTCACCTGGACTGGAAGGAGTCCAACCATTCTACCCTAAAGGAAATCAGTCCTGGGTATTCATTGGAAGGACTGATGCTGAAGCTGAAACTCCAATACTTTGGCCACCTGATGCAAAGAGCTGACTCATTTGAAAAGACCCTGATGCTGGGAAAGATTGAGGGCAGGAGGAGTTGGGGATGACAGAGGATGAGATGGTTGGATGGTATCACTGACTCAAGGGACATGAGTTTGAGTAAACTCTGGGAGTTGGTGATGGACAGGGAGGCCTGGCGTGCTTCAGTCCATGGGTTCACAAAGAGTCGGACATGACTGAGCGACTGAACTGAACTGAACTGATCCTGAGTGTTGTCAAACATGAGAATGAAAAAGAAATGAGAAGAGAAACCCCAATGTGATGGGCAGTGAGAAACCTCATGGGCAGTGAGGGTTGTGGGTACTCGTCCTCTTGATGTTATTTGGGGTACTTGACTGGATAACCCTCCTCAGAAAGTGATCTTCCTATTCTGTTAATATAGAATTTTAATTTTTACAAAAATTATAAAAATATTCTATAACCATTATAGGAAAATACTGAAATATTTATAGGGATAGAAGAAAAGAAAACTTTCTATATTACAGTCCATAGAAAAATTACTGTTAAACTTTACATTTCTGTTCAATTTTTCTACTATATAAATTTCTGCACTTGATATGTAATTTTTTTTTGCTTAACATGTTATAAACCTTTTCCCATATTTTTAAACATTTTGTAAATACTGTTTTAATTATCATGAACTATTCTGTGTAGAGAATTGGGTCATCCATTTACTATCATTTACCTAATTTTGGATCCTTGGCTTGTTTATACTTTTTTGATATTTGAATAATGTGACAAACATTTTTGCATAGGATGTTTGCATTTTTAAAGAATTTCTTTATAGTAGATTTCTACAAGAATTACAGTGTCAAAAGTATGACTGTTAAATGTGCATTGTAATACTTATTATCAAATTGTCCCTCCAAATCTTGTTCAGGATGCTCCCACCAGCAGAGTATCCATGGACTTATTTCATCTATTCATTCAGCAAATACTTAACAGAAGCTTGCTATATCTAGGTACCTTGTAAACTGTTGGGGCTGACTTAATGAATGTGGCAGGCACTGTGCTGTTTTTTAAGAGAGGAGTGCCAATTTTACTGCCCTGTTACCAACAGTGCGTATTTTCAGAATTTTATCTTTCATACTTGAGGTGAGAATGTTGTATTTTATTGTTCTTTTAACTGGCATTTCTTTCTTTACTGGTGATGTTGAACATTTCTCCATATTCATTGGTCATTTTTCTTACTTGCCATTTGCCCATTTATCCATTAAAGTCTTTTTAAAAAATACATGAAAACTCATGGATTTTCATGTTGTCTTTTCACAGGGACTGCACAAGACTTATTTACATTAGAGTGGTTAGAGATATTTATTAATTTAAATAAAATATTTTAGTCCATTTGTTGCTGAATTGAGTACCCAACTTCATCTTGAAGGAAGCGCTGTTAAAACTGAGTGTTAATACTCTTTGAATGATCCCATCTTGACTTTTGGGGTAAGAAATGAGATGTAAATGGTATCAGAGTTATGGCGAGTTTACTAGGTTATTTGGTTTTTTCCTTGGGCTTATTGTGGATCTTAGGACCTCTTCAGTATTAGATTGGAGAACTCTTTCCTTGTTCTGAGAACTGATTGATCATCTAGAAGATTCATATTGGGAGGCAGAAAGGGTAATCAATACTGTAGGCTGAGGTCACTGACAGGGGCCAAAGACGATAATCTGTGAAATTTAGGATAAATTGCTTTTGGGTTTCTGCCTAGATTTACTAAGAAAGAGGAGTTGTTTGGGCAAGTGATGCCTCTCTGGCCTCTCTTTGAAGTGACCATCTAATGAATCAAGAAGAGGGCAGTTAAATCCCTCTCGGTGAGAA
Organism: Cervus canadensis; assembly: GCF_019320065.1. Lineage (NCBI taxonomy): Eukaryota > Metazoa > Chordata > Mammalia > Artiodactyla > Cervidae > Cervus > Cervus canadensis. The sequence goes on from NC_057391.1 coordinate 26,825,499, forward strand.
GATCAAAAGAGGAATGGGATACAGTTACATGTTAGGAGCCAAGGGCTATCAGTTGACCTTTCTGAAGCCTGGGGAGAGGAGTTGGGATAATTGGAAAACTTTTTGTTGTAGAGGGACCTTTTTTTTATCCTTTCCCCCCTTTCCCCTTTTTCTCCTTATCTTCAGTTTTTCCAGGCCTGTTGCTTAATATTCAACATTGTATCTCATAATTTCATCCTTGAATCTGGCTTTTCTTAAAGAGCAAGGAAAGTAAAATAGTCACATTCTCTTATGAAAAAGATCTTTGAATTCATTCCCTTTTCTCCTGTTTGCCATTATCTCCTTTCTCTATTTACAAGAGTTAAAAGGTATAGGGGTAAAAAAAAAAAAAAAAAGGTATAGGGGTGATTCGCACCTACTGATGGTTTCAGCATATCTTTTAGCTCTCCCTGCCCCCATCAAATCTTTTACTAAAGATTGAGTTTCATATGTCTCCTGTTTTAAGTTGACGAGGACGCCAGTGAGTTTAAGCTGCCCCAAAATGAGCTGACAAAAGAATCAGAGGACTTAGTCAAAGGATGGGCAAACACATGGCATGCTTACCATCACTCTTCCCTCCCATGTTAGGAAAAGCAGTGCTAGTCAGCCACAAGACTCTTTCCTACCAAGCCTGAACATGGCCTTAGAATTCCTGCCAATGTTGCATTCTAGTCATTCACTCGCAATATCAGGGCACCCAAGCTGAAACCCATTTTATTTTCTTAATGTAAGATCTGGCTCCTTACTGTAAGATCTGTTTTTGAACTGTGGTATTGGAGAAGACTCTTGAGAGTCCCTTGGATTGCAAGGAGATCCAACCCGTCTATCCTAAAGGAGATCAGTCCTGAATATTCATTGGAAGGACTGATGCTGAAGCTGAAACTCCAATACTTTGGCCACCTGATGCAAAGAGCTGACTCATTGGAAGAGACCCTGATGCTGGGAAAGATTGAAGGCGGGAGGAGAAGGGGATGACAGAGGATGAGATGGTTGAATGGCATCACGGACTCGATGGACATGAGTTTGAGTAAACTCCGGGAGTTGGTGATGGTCAGGGAAGCCTGGCGTGCTGCAGTCCTTGGGTTTGCAAAGAGTTGGATACAACTGAGTGACTGAACTGAACTGAATGTAAGACCTACAAACAAACCTCTAGGGCTTTAAGTGTTAACTGTAATTGAGAAGCACCTACATAAAATATCTGTCATATACTTGCATTTCTCTTTTCTCTCTCTTAAAAGAAGGACTACCATAATGCCATCTGTAGAGAATAAAATCTGATCTGAAAACTGGCATTGCTAAAACCAACTTTGTCTGAGACTTAGTTATATAGTTTCAGGAAATGCTAAGTGTTAAGGATAAAATATTTCAGAGAGAAAATGTTGGCGGAGGGGCAGTGACAAGAAATCTCTGTTGGAAGTATATTTGAGCAGATATCTGAATGATGTCAGGAAAGCAATGATGTGATGATCTGGGGGACAACATTCCAGCAGAAGAAATACCAAGTGTAAATGCCATAGGCAGGAATGTGGTTGGCTTATAGAATGGCAAGAAGGTTGAAATGGCAGAATGAGTGACGTGAATAAGGGAGAGGGGAGAAGGTGGGTAGAGAAAGAGGTAGGCAGGAGTCAGATCAGGTGAGTCCTTTAAAGTGAAGAATTTGCCTTTTCTTAAAACTGTGATGGGATGCCCTTGTAGGATGTTAATTTGAGGAACTGTATGTGGTGTTGGAGAAGACTCTTGAGAGTTCCTTGGACTTCAAGGAAATCCAACCAGTCCATCCTAAAGGAGATCAGTCCTGGGTGTTCATTGGAAGGACTGATGCTGAAGCGGAAACTCCAATAATTTGGCCACCTGATGCAAAGAGTTGACTCATTGGAAAAGACCCTGATGCTAGGAGGCATTGGGGGCAGGAGGAGACGGGGACGACAGAGGATGAGATGGCTGGATGGCATCACTGACTCGATGGACATGACTTTGAGTAAATTCTGGGAGTTGGTGATGGACAGGGAGGCCTGGTGTGCTTCGATTCATGGGGTTGCAAAGAGTCGGACACGACTGAATGACTGAACTGAACTGATGACGTTTAAAAGATCCCTTGGATGCTTTGGGATAATATTATGAGGAACAAGAGTGAAGAAGTGAAAAGAGCTGGGAGATTATGTCAGTTGCCCATATGAGAGTAGATAGTGGCTTGGACTGGGTGATGATAATATACCAAGTGATCAGATGCAGGGTACCATTTAATATCTGATCAAATAAGTCTTGTTCCTAACATTAATGTGGTATGTGGGAGAAAGAGAGGATTCAAGGATGAAGCAGGTTCTTAATTTTAGAAAGATTAGATATTGATGCCATTTGACTAAGTGGGAAAGACTGAGGAAGGTGCACATTTAGGATGAAAATCATGAGTTTGGAATCCATACTTCATGCAGTGAGTCATTGATGCCTTTGTGAGATAGGAGAGTGATAGGTCTGGCTGGATACATTAATTTGGGAATATTAGAATTTCAGTGTGGCTTTCCTGGTGGCTCAGATGGTAAAGAATCTGCCTGCAATGTAAGAGACTTGGGTTCAATCCCTGGATCAGGAAGATCCCCTGGAGAAGGGAATGGCTACCCTCTCCAGTATTCTTACCTGGAAAATTCCATAGACAGAGGAGGCTGGCAGGCTATAGTCCATGGGGTTGCAAAGAGTCAGACACGACTGAAGCAACTCTCACTCATTTAAACTTTTGAGGCTAGTTGAGGTGATCAAGGGAGTGGGTGAAGATGGAGAAGAGGGCTCAGTACAGATCTTTGGGATGTTGAAATATTTAGAGCTTTGGTTCTCAACACAGTAACATCTGGCAATGAATGTCTGGACACATTTTTAGTTGTCACAACTGACAGGAGGGAGGAGGGCGGGGTGCTACTAGTAACTAGGGGACAAAGGCCAGAGAGTCTACTAAGCATCCTACAATGCACAGAACATTCTCCCATGTGAGTTATCTGACCCCAGATGTCAGTGGTACTAAGGTTAATAACCTGGAGATAAAGTGGGGGTCGGGGGGCAAGAAGCCAGCAAGAGTGAGTAGTGAACTAGGAGGAAAATTGGAAGAGTGCTAACGATGGGGTTTTGGGTTTCTAGAAAGGAATTTCAAGGGAAAGAATGTGTGTTCAATCCTGCATAATGCTACTGAAAAGTTCATGAGATGAGGACTGAGGCTTGATCACTGATCCAGTAAGACAGAGGATTTGGGGGTGTGTCTTGGGATTCAAGAGTCCTTTGAAGGGTAATAGAGTCAAATGATGAGAATATACATTTTCCTAAAATTAAATACACATCAAAGAAAACTGACCCCCACTCTTTTTCTTTTAAGCCACAGAGGCAATTCCAAATGAAATTTTTCTTATTTTCATTTCCTAGCCTTAGTTTGTGAAGCACTGATTTCAACTAACTGACTCTGGTTAGCTTAAACAAGACAGGAATTTATTTGGAAAATACGATGGTACTTCATGACATTAAGGAAGATTTGAATAACTGAGGCTTGGGCCAGGTGGCAACCACAAAGCTCTGCTTGTAAGCAAGATTTTATGGTTTTTTTCTGTCATTTACATAACCCAGATCCAATGACTTTAAGTCTCTTTTAGTTTCTTGTTCCCAATTTTTTTTCTTTTTGGCAAAAAAAAAATATATATATATATATATATATATATATGTGTATATATATACACATTGGCATTAACTTAGGTCAGGTAGCTATTTTGGGCTTCCCTTGTGGCTCAGATGGCAAAGAATCTGCCTGCGATGCAGGAGACCTGGGTTCAACCCCTGGGTTGGGAAGATCCCCCGGAGAAGGGAATGGCAACCCACTCCAGTATTCTTGCTTAGAGAATTCCATGGTCTTGCTTAGAGAAGGCCGTGGCGTCTCAAAGAGTCAGCCACGACTGAGCAACTAACACACACACACTGGTAGCTATTTTGTGACCAGTCACTTCTGAAAAATCCAGACCACATTTGGTGTTCAGAGGTTCCCCCTTAGAATCTGGGAGCTCTTCCCAGAAAAGGGAGGAGAGTGAAGGGACAGGCCAACATTCTAGAGATGCCTTCTAGAAGTCTTTCCTTTATCCTATAGATGTAAACATCTGTACATCCAGGTAGGTCCTTGACAGCTTTGCTCTAGTTCTACCATGTATAACCACAAACACTTCCTTCTTCACTGGAGATAACACAGACCGGTAGTTACTGGATCCAGAAGTGATGTCATGGGAACCCTATTCTTTGAGTTCACAGTCATGGATAGTGCTCATTTTTCCTCTTGTCCCATCATACTCCATTTAAATGTTTTGCAACTTATGAATCAAATGAATATTTTTATTGCAATTAATATATCATGCATATAGAAAAGAAACCCCTCAAAAAGGAGGGGGGAGACAAAGAAAAAGTTAATAGTATTAATTGAAAGGATAAACAGGAAGAATTTATCAGTCTCTAGATATCCCAACAGTATGTAAGAAAATAGAGGTTTAGTCAAGATTCCCTGTTTACCTAATCACAAGGTCATAGTCTTTCCCCATTCATTTCCTGCTTCAAGTTGTTCTTGCCTCCAGCCAGCATTTCAGCAGGTCTGAATTCCTCTTGGGTCTGAACCTTTTTTTCTGAGGGGTCTCAACCTTTGCCAGTACAGCCTGGATAACATTACAAGAGACACCTGCTAACCTGTCCCCCAGATTTCTCTTATACCCACAGAATCTCCAGCAAGACTGTTTCCATCTAATGGGATAAATCATGCTAGCTCTTAAGCAAAACCCCTACCACCTTTTGCTTGTTCTTTTCCTGGTAGAAGAAGCTCAAAATGGTCCAGAGAAAATATGTTTCTAATTCTGGGAAATGACTTGTGCCCTGGACACCTGCCTGGTACATTTGGCAATGAAACAGCCTGAGTACTCAGACCTTTGGGCCTAGACTCATTTATTGTGAGCCCTCAGTGCCTAGTCCCCTGTGTGGGCAGTGAGGCAGATGGCATTTTTTATCGATCATCAGAACAGAGTGTGTACTTCATGTTTTTGGACAGCTCCCCAGCTTACAAATGCTGCCTCCCAGGGCAACTCCACTGTTTGAGAATCTTTGGAGAGGGTCTTACTCATTTAACACGGAAACCATCACAATGAGATTCCAACATTCTTACTGTTTTTGTTTTCTTTTATTTATTTATTTATTTTTTTTGTTTTCTTTTAATGGAGCAAATATTAAGGCTCAAATTCACATTGTTTTAAAAATAGAAACTATTTTTTAAATTTCTGCAAAAAAAACAGTATCAAATCCCTTCAGCAGAGAAACACCTTTGTTAATCTAAATCAAGTTATACAACTTTTCCTTTACTGTTTTCTCTTTTCAGATAATTCACACTATCCTTGATTCCATGGCAAATTATAGAACTATTTGAGAATTAAATTAGCTGGTAGACATTGCTGCAGGAGTAGATACATATTACTGGTTTCCCTAGTAATTGTGTTTTCATTTCCTTTTATTCTCAAAGGGTGAAGCCATCATGGGTATATCTTATGTTTTAATCGTGCTGAATTTGGTTATGTATTATCTCCCCTAACCTCATACCAGGGTGGTTGTGCCTTTCCCTAGGAATTTTCTGCATCACTATCATTGATAGGTATGGCTGTCATTTCAGATGAAAGACAAGAAATGATTTGGTGCTTTTGCTCATTAGCAACAAGTCGGTGCAGTGCCTCATATTATTTTAAATCATAAATTGTGAAAATTTGTCAAGAAAATCTACATCTATGTTTATAAAGAAAATGCAAACCCACAGTTAAAACCTTACACCTGAAATACCTCTCAGCACAATTCAGTCTAATCTTCTTGTCCTTCTGAAGCCATTATTGACAATCTTGTGCTTATTTATAATTTCTCTGCAGTGCTAGACTCAGAGGTTTCAATTCTATTATTTGTTTGGTGGAATCATTCCAGGGAATATTTATCATGAACTTGAGTATATTGATAAGTTCTTCTTAGGTGAAAAATATATGGTGAACTCAATTCTCTTCTTAGTATAGATTTAGCTCACCTTATGGATCAATTGCTTTCCTGAAAGATTTGCCAATGAAATTAATTTTCTTCTATTAAATTGATTTTTCTACTGACATGCGTTTTAAATTGGTGCTGTGTTTTCTAGTAAACAATAGCCCTAAGACATAAAATCACATTTGAGATTATAACAGTCTCCTCGTGGGGGAGGGGGGAAAGGTAATTTTCAGATAGTGATAAAATATGAAAAACAAGTTATTAAATTGAAGATGATTAGGATTGATTTTATGTTTTAAATATAAAGGAAAAGAAACTATGATAACTTAGCCAAACAAAACATTTTGAAAAGACCCTGACTCTTATAATACTCTACTGAGGAAAAACATGAAATTCTTTTTGGAGGCTTAGGTTTTGTTTGCTTTTTTTTTTTTTTTCCTTTTGGGCATATACTAGCTTGAAGGGAAAATGAGAAACAACTGAAATATTTCAAAATGAATCAAATGGAACATGAAAACATGTTATTGAACCATTCATTTGAATTTAAAAGTGAACGCTTTGGAGAAATGGAGTTCTGCCCCATTCTTCCTTTTTGCTTTGTGAGGTCTAATTCAGCACCAAATAAAGAAAATCATTCTAATAGCAAGTGTGTATATAGTGTTTACAGCATTTAGTCCCTCAGTTCTTGGAGACTGCCCTGGAAGTCCAGTGGATAAGATTCTGTGCTTCTAATGCAGGCGGTGCGAGTTTGATCTCTGGTTGGTGAACTTAGATTGAACAAACAAATATTCTCCCTTTTTAAACTATAAATTATTCTTTGATGGATATTTTGTAATGTATCTTTATAATAGATCTTTGGTTTATTTAGTTTTGGCTCTGCTGGGTCTTCGTTGCTGCATGGGCTTTTCTCTAGTTGTGGAGAGTGGGATTCTCATTGCGGTGGTTTCTCTGGTGGAGCATGCGCCCTAGGGCACGTGGGCTTCAGTAGTTGCATCACATGGGCTCAGTAGTCGTGGCCCCCCAGCTCTAGAACACAGGCTCAGTAGTTGTGGCTCATGGGCTTAGTTGCTCTGAGGCACGTGGGATCTTCTTGGATCAGGGATCAAACCCATGTCTCCTGCATTGGCAGGCAGATTGTTTACCACTGAGCCACCAGGAATCCCCTATAATAGAGCTTGAATAACAAAGTGATTATTCTTCTGGGATAGATTCACACAGGTCAGGTTTTAGTGATTAAAGGATAAGGACATGTTTAACATTTTAAGTAGGTATCAGCAAACTGTTTCTGTCAAGAGTCAAGTAGTAAATATTTTTACTTTGTAGGCTAAGGCTTCTTCTATGTCTGTGACTTCTTCCTCACCCCACTCCTTTCCCCCATTCTCCTCCTCATCCACTACCTCCTCTCCCTGCCTCTTCCTCCTCCTCCTCCTCCTTTAAAAATGGAAAAGCCATTCTTAGCTCACAAGCTGTATGAAAACAAGCTGTGTGCTATATCTGGCCCTTGTGTGAGAGTTGTCCACCCCTGTTTCAGATACATATTGCCAAATAGCTTATCAAGGATGTACACCAACTTACTCTCTCACCAGGGAATTTTTGAGAGTATTTGTTTCACAGTACATTCTTTGCATCATTTTAATATTGATCTGAGGACATTCATTCTAGACTATTTTTCAAAACGTGCAGCTTTAACATTGATTCCTGTTTCTTTGATTGCAGAAGTTTAATATTCTAGGCCCAGTTCAAAATATTCTATTGAAGACATTCGTTTGGTGACGCACTGAAATAAAATAAATGCATCTTTAGTTTATGAAAGCTTAAAGTGGTCAGGGAGCATTCTTAGCTTCCTGTCTTTCTAATGCACCATGACTGAGTTCCCTTATTGGAAGCCTCCCTCCTCTGGGCACTCAGATCTCTGAACCCACCAAGTCCAACGTTGCAAGAATAGGAAGTTAAAATTATGCAAGTGATTAATTAGGTCTAATAATGTAAGGGGGCCCCTCTCACTTCTACTTTTGGTCCCCAGACTCATATGTTCTGGGAGAAAGAGCATCAAATTTTTCCTTCTAGTTGAAAGCATATACTATATCTTTGGGGTAATTGCAGAGATTTGTGACACCATCAAAGCTTGAAAGATACCGGGGTGGTGACTCATACTGCACTCCCATTTAAATTCTCTTTTGGCTAATGAGAAAACAGATGGCTTTTAGAGAATGTCTGGATTCTTCTAAACTTAATTACATGGGGATACAAATTGCAAGTGCTGTTTCAGATATGGTATACTTTCTGAGTATATCAACACAGCCTGTGGGAGCTAATATTCATTTATTGATACAGAGAATGCTTTATTTTCATACCAACCAATTCATCTTCTTCTGGAAGGGATAGCAGTGTACTTGTCACTGCCTTACTTTAAGGTATGACAGTTTACCTTTTCTCCGTCATAAAGTCTGGAAGGAGTTTGATCATTTTGGTAGCTCTTAAAATATTATGCTGGCCCATTACATTGCTGCTATTATTCCAGCTGGGTATGGCAAGCATCAGATAGCAAGAGCCCTAAATGACTTAATAACACAGAAGCATACTAAAAGGTGGGAAATAAACCCCATTCCTGATTCTAATTACTCTATCAGAGTCCTGGCAGAAAACAGAGGATGTATATTCAAAAGTAAACTTAATAAAGAGATTATGTCCAGATCAATTAAGAAAACCAGCATGAGTTTGTGAGGTTCCTAGACACTAGCAGAAAACCATTATCAGCCCTAAGGGGATGAAGGGGGAAAGGGCAGAGACAGTGTTATAGTAAGCTGGCGAGAACTGGAGGTATGGAACAGGGCCAAGTGGCAAAGATATGATTGTAAAAAAAAGTAGCCACCTTTAAAAATCTTGATTCAGCGGGTCAAAAGTGACACAACCTCCTTCTCCTTTTGCTCCCACGTCCTTGCTGTGTGCATGAGATGTCCTCAGCTGTCTCACAGTCATTGGTTGTCCATGCTTAAGGTCTGGAGATTAAAAAACGTTTTGGATGTTCTGAGTGCTCGTGAAAGTCAATTTTTCTTTAGATATATTCTGTCTCTCCTAGACCCCCGCTTCTAACTTTACATACATTAGACTACTTAATAATGTCCCATAGGCCACTCGGGCCCTCTTAATTATTTTTCAGTCCCCAAATCACCTCTTAGCTGTAAGCCTAGGCAATTTTGAGGCTCACTTCATTTGTTGTACCTCTCTCAAGGATTACAGTACTTGTATTGCTTGCTGGCAAATATCTAAAAATAGTTATTTCCTATATTTTGCTTAGTTTTCAGTTGTTTATGGCAGGAGGCTAATTCTAGGCTTTGGGTTCAGAACCTAATTCTCCCATTTGCTGTCTGACCCTGGGCAAAGTTAATGTCTATATTTCATTAGTTTTACATCTAGCTTGCAGGATTATTGTGAAGATTCTCAATAAGGTGCAAAATATATAAAGTGTGTGATGTATAGTAAACATCCCATATGTAGGACATAGCTTACCCTTAGGGAAATGAATTTTTGGAGAGAGAAAGTGATAATCAGGCCTCAGCTAAGGTTGCTGGGATAAAGTGCTGGGCTTCTCTTCAGTACTAATGCCTGGGGGAAGAAGGGAGATAGAAAAACTCTGTTTCCTAAGACACAGAAAAAGGGGTTCATTTAAACAAACCTGCTGTTTCTAGGATGCTGCTATTTTAGCTGATCTGCTGAAAAACTCATCACTTCAGTTCCAAATCTTTGAGTGGTCAAGATAATCTCCAAAGCTTTCTGGCTAGAAGGACAAAGGTCACTGACAGATGACCAGACCAGCCCAGTTGGCTCTATGAAGTCAACTATGAAGTCCTATCCCAGTCCTAACAGCTGGGATAGGGCTAAGGCTCTGGTGTTGTCGTGCAGTTGGTAAGTAATGTCCAACTCTTTGTGACCCCATGGGCTGCAGCATGCCACGCTTACCTGTCCTTCACTATGTCCTGGAGTTTGCTCAAACTCATGTCGATTGAGTCAGTGATGCCATCTCATCCTCTGTCATCCCCTTCTCTTCCTGCCCTCAGTTTTTCCAGCATCAGGGTCTTTTCCAATGTGTCGACTCTTTGCATCAGGTGGCCAAAGTATTGGCACTTCAGTTTCAACATCAGTCCTTCCTGTGAATATTCAGGGTTGATTCCCTTTAGAACTGATTGGTTTGATCTCCTTGCTTTCCAGGGGACTCACTCCTAAGAGTCTTCTCCAGCACTACAGTTCAAAATTATCAATTCTTTGGCACTGAGCCTTCTTTATGGTCCAACTCTCACATCTGTATATGACTACTGGAAAAACCACAGCTTTGACTATATGGACATTGGTTGGCAAAGTGATGTCTCTGCTTTTTAATATGCTGTCTAGGCTTGTCATTGCTTTTCTTCCAAGGAGCAAGCATCTTTTAATTTTGTGGCTGCAGTTACTGTCCACAGTGGTTTTGGAGCCAAAATAAAAGCTGCCACTGTTTCCACTTTTTCCCCATCTATTTGCCATGAAGTGATGGGACTGGATGCCATGATCTATGTTTTTTGAATGTTGAGTTTTAAGTCAGCTTTTTCACTTGACTCTTTCATCCTTATCAAGAGGCTCTTTAGTTCCTCTGCACTTTCTGCCATTAGAGTGGTATCTATCTGCATATCTGAGGTTGTTGATACTTCCCCTGGCAATCTTGAGTCCAGCTTGTGTCCATCTAGCCTGGCATTTCACATGATGTACTCTGCATATAAGTTAAATAAACAGGGTGACAATATACATCCTTGACATACTCCTTTCCAAATTTTGAACCATTGTTTGTTCCTTGTCTGGTTCTAATAGTTGCTTCTTGACCTGTATACAGGTTTCTCAGGAGACAGGTAAGGTAGTCTGGTATTCCCATCTCCTTAAGAATTTTCCACAGTTTGTTGTGATCCACAGTCAAAGGCTTTAGCATAGTCAGTGAAAACAGAAGATGTTTTTCTGGAATTCCCTTGCTTTTTCTATGCTCCAACAGTTGATGACAATTTGGTCTCTAGTTCCTCTGCCTTTTCTAAATCCAGCTTGTCCATCTGGAAGTTCCTGGTTCACATACTGTTGAAGCCTAGCTAGAAGGATTTTGAGCATTACCTTGCTAGCATGTGAAATGAGCACAATTGTATGCTAGTTTGAACATTCTTTGGCATTGCCCATCTTTGGGATTGGAATGAAAACTGACTTTTTCCAATCCTGTGGCCACTGCTGAATTTTCCAAATTTGCTGGCATGTTGAATGCAGCACTTTAACAGCATCATCTTTTAGGATTTGAAATAGCTCAGCTGGAATGCCATCACCTCCACTAGCTTTGATTGTCATAATGCTTCCTAAGGCCCACCTGACCTCACACTCCAGGATGTGTTCTCCAGGTGAGTGACCACGCCATTGTTATCCAGGTCATTGAAACCTTTTTTTTTTTTTTTTTTTTTGGTATAGTTCTATGTATTCTTGTCACCTCTTCTTAATCTCTTCTGCTTCTGCTAGGTCCTTGCTTTTTTCTGTCCTTTATTGAGCCCATCTTTGCATGAAATAGTCCCTTTGTATCTCTGATTTTGTTGAAGAGATCTCTAGTCTTTCCCAGTCTATTGTTTCCCTCTATTTCTTTGCATTGTTTATTTAGGCTTTCTTATCTCTCCTTGCTATTCTCTGGAACTCTGCCTTCAGTTGGATATATCTTTCCTTTTCTCCTTTGCCTTTTTCTTCTCTTTTCTCAGCTATCTGTAAGGTCTCCTCAGACAGCCACTTCGCCTTCTTGCATTTCTATTCCTTGGGGATGGTTTTGGTCACCACCTCACGTACAATGTTGTAAACCTCCACCCGTGGTTCTTCAGGCACTGTCTACCAGATCTAATAATCCCTTGAATCTATTTGTCACCTCCACTATATAATCATAAGGGATTTGATTTAGGTCATACCTGAATGGCCTACTGGTTTTCCCTACTATCTTCAATATAAGCCTAAATTTTGGAATAAGGAGCTCATGATCTGAGCCACAGTCAGCTCACAGTCTTGCTTTTGCTGACTGTATAGTCAGTGAAAGGGCTTAGGTGCGAATTCTGTAATCTAGCAATTTCTCTCAGAATTTAATATTAGAAAAACTTTTGTCTGCCCACAGGATTAGTGATTCTTCTTTTTGGTAATAGAGGTGAAATAACTAAATACTGCTTCTTTCTTGCTTTATAAGGACACTCAAAACCATATATTGTTCTTAATATCTTAAATGTTTACCTGTAGAATTGGCATATGTGCCTTCTTTTTTTCTTTGTATCAGTCTTGTTATGTGTATTCATTTTTTTGTGAATTTCTTGAGATCATTTCTTTTTAGAGAGATTTATAAAAAACATGTTGATTATATATTTTATCATTCAAGGCTTAGTTTTTGTACTACCTTGGCTATTAAGATAATTAGTAATTATGTCATATCTCTTCAAGAGTTGGGTTTCCCACTGGTGGAAATATCCCCATAATAACTGGGGCAATGTGACTAAAAAGAAAAAAAGGTTATTCAAATTTATTTATAATGAATACTGTAAGAAACACATTTATTCTTGTTTTTCAGTAATTTTTTTTCAATAAGCAAGTATATTCCTCATGACCAAGCAGACCAAAATGTATTGGTAACCTAGGCATTTGAAGTACCAATATCAATTTCTTCAGCATTTACTATATGCAAATGGACAGAGGCTCTTAATATCTAAGTGAACATTACAGCCTTCCAGATTTGACCCTTTCTTGATCTTTCCTGCACCAAACCTTACTTAGGTTCTCCTCCTCCTCCCTTGTATCATTTCTAAAGCAGAGTGACTCAGCAGCATTTGTGCTTCTTTAAATACACATCCCTGTTTTCAGGTGTTAAAATATCCCGTATAACTATAGCCACAGTTCAGTTTCCTGGCGTGAGTAATATTTCCTCTCATCTAACATTTGTATTCTCTACAGGAAAAGATCATGGAAGGAGGTTAATGTAGTAATCATAAAAAAAGATTTGATGTGCCTCTTCAAAAAGTGATTTCATCTATAGCGATGCCTATAAGTAGTTTCATTCATACTCTAGTCTCCTGTGTTTGAACTTCGGGAAAATGTGTCATAGTGTGTCTGTGAAGTGCCCTGAGGAGCTGCACTTTCTAGAGATGATCAGCCACTTTCTGAGAGCTATTGCATTTGATGATGTGAATTCTATTTTTAGAACTTGAACAGATTTGGGATCTGCTGCACTGGAGTGCTACTGTGAATTCTTATGAGCTTAATTTTTCTTCCCTGTATCTTCTTTGACAAAAAAAATAGTTCTTAACACAAGTATGTGATGTGTAATATGCTTTTGTTGTAAACAGCTTTCTTCTTCTTCTTCTTCTTTTTTAACGTAAAATAAGGTCTTATTTTCATACTCCATCAATTGATCACCCTGCGTCCACAAAAAGTTTTCTGCAGGAAAATGATTTTGAGCACAGCTCATTATTAGGCATATTTTTATTATGTTCATCTTACTAATGAGGAAATAAAAATTCAAGGAGGTCTGGTAATTCCACTCACATCAAAACAATTAATAAAGGTCACAGTTAAGACTTGATCCCACCTATCAAACCATTCACATCTCCTTCTTCCTCAGACTTCAGTATTCCCATCTGGGAACTGACCATAATGTCCTTCTCTAAACAGCACGAAAGATTTCCCTGGAAGCTGGATTTTAGTTCTGCCTTTGCCACCAACTGGGTATGTCAGAAGTATTACAGTCTTCCTGGGTTTCTATTCCCTTGACTATAAAAATGAGCAGTAGGGAGGGGAGATACATAAGATCCCTTCTAACTCTAAATTATATTTTGTTTGAATTTGCACACAATCTTAGAAATCCAAATAACATTGCATTTGTTTGATGGAATTGGATGCTTTCTTCATAGATTCTGAAACTGATATGCCTACTGCCCCATCTGTCTTACTTCTGGATCTACCCACAGCCTTCTCTGCCTCTGGACACTGTCCACCTGTCTGTCTGTGCTCATCATTTCTCTCTCTGTGTACTTCTTAGGAGGAGAGTTAGAGGCTGAGCTGGATTAGTAAGATGCTTTCTCAGAGTTGTGTCTGGCTGGCTGGTTTAATGGCATTATATCATTAAATATCACAAGGAATGAAAATTGGGGCAGTGGGATTGCTGAGGGTTGATCTCTAATTGACAGATACCAGCCATGAGACTTTTGCCAAAGCTCCATCTTCCTAGACATAGACATGAATAATTACACACAGGCACACACCCTCTTTACAAGTACTTAACAATGTCACTTTCGATTAGCTACACATTTAGATTGCTGTCTCTCTTGCTTGTAAGTACATGTTTGAATAACATAACGGAAGACAACCTGTCTCCCTTTACATATCAGTTCTGATATTCACGGTTGAGAAAATTTCACCTCTTTGGATTTATTTTAAGTCAAGTATGATGGATGGCCTTGGGAGCTACAGCGTAGGAACAAAACTCATGAGAGTTTCAGGCGAGGGATTTTTTTTTTCCTCTTCTCCTTTTAGAGGCACAATACTCCATCATTGCTGTCAAGTGAGGGCTCAGTATGATGGGAAAATTAGAGGAGAAAGGCTGAAAGCTGCTGTAATTTTGTTCCTTAGAGATTTTTGTCCAGATCTGATTATATAGTGTTTGCATACTTCTTTGCATACATACTTTGCATACATACTTTTTGCATACATACTTTGGAAGTTGGGGTGTATGTGTGTGTGTGAGATAATTAAAACCAATGCCTGGTAAATAAGGTTATCATTTTTAATGAAATGTAGTTTGTGTGTGGATTGTAGTATGAATAAGGATATCGGCATGCTGTGATTTTTCACCTGATATCTTCAAAACCTAATACAGTGAATATTTTCAGTACAAATTATAAAAGAAAAATATTGTAGTCTTTTAGTCCTCTCAGCTGAAATGGTTTGACTTTTTAAAAAAATAGGTATGGTGTTTCTGGTGGGGACAGATGATAGAGTGTATAAGACAGCTATTTCAACATACAAAACTCAAATCTTAGTGGCTCAGAGCAAATATTTATTGTTTCTGTTCATTGGTCTAAGAGTTGGCAAGGTTCACTTGATCTGATCTGAGTTCAGCTGTGCTGGCTCAGAGAGGTAGGACAGGATTTGGGTCTGCTCTGTGTCTAAGTCCAGGCTCCCTAGACGTGCTCATTTTGTGGTAATGGCAGAAACACAAGGCAGGGTGTTAAAACACACAATGCCTCTTCAGGTCTTGGCTTAGAACTGACATGCTGTCACATGGCCACATTCAGTTTCCCCACACAAGTCACAGGGCCACATCCAGCATCCAGGGACTCGGTGTCCATGGACCTGGGGAAATAGATGACATCTGCATCAGTGGGAGAAGCTACAAAAGCAACTGGAAAAGGCCTTGGATGAATAATCACAATGAAGCGAAAGAGTAAAGATGTGGGAACAATAAACCAGTATATCTTTGGTAGGGAGACTCACTCTGCTGGGGAAGTTGGGCTGTGGATACTGCCTCCAATTTTAAATGGCACATCACCTTTCCTTTCTGTCTGCTTCCTTTGTATTGATAATTGACAGCAAAATCCCAGTTTGATGTTGTAGGTTAGCATCAGGAAGTGCAGCTCATATGGGAAAAACACAGACTTTCAAAGTGGTCCCAAGGTAAGTTCCTGTATTGTGACTGTGCTGTGTGTTGTATTAACAGATGGTCAGTTGTGGAATTAACCTGTGTGTGTATGTGTGGTCCATCAAGCTGTTGAAATGATTTTGAGAAACAAAATAACTAGTAAATACTGAGGAAAAATTAGATTTATAGTCTGTGCACATGAGAAGACATGATTATGTTGATAAGGCTGTTTTAAGCTTTTCATAAAATGTTCCATGAAAATCTAACACCTCAAAATCTATTTGCATTAGAAATTTAAATGATATTTGACTGTTGTGACAGAATATACTTACCTAATTTCAGATCATTTTTATCTCTTTATTAAATATATTCAGTTGATGAGAGTAGTATGGACACTACCTATTTTAGTAGACATAGACATATGCTTTGACTGTTCAGAAAATGAGTTGATATTATTAAAACTCTTCAAAGACTTACTTTAGTTATATATATATATACATTATTTTTAAATATTCTTTTCCATTATGGCTTATCATATTGACTACAGTTCTCTGTGCTATGCAGTAGGACCTTGTTGTTTATCCATTCTATAATATATATAATGGAACTGGAGGTTGGGGTTCGCAGACCATTATATGCAGAATGGATACACAAGATCCTACTGTATAGCACAGGGTACTATATTCCATATCCTGTAACAAACCATAATGGAAAAGAATGTTTTCAGTTTTAGGCAGTGAGACTAAAGCAGAAGCCTGACAAGAGATTTCTAGAAATGTTTCTCTTTCCTGCTAAATGGTAACAACAGCTCTGGCACTGACTTTTCTCCTCATGCCTGGAGATGGAACAGGCATCTGGAGCCTAGGATGATGATGTAATAGAAAGCCAGAAGGATGAATCCTTAAGCTGTTTATCAATGCCAGCAACCAACCAACCTCCCTGCAGTTTTCCTACTATAAAAAATAAATGGGCTATCCACGCAGGCCCAGCAGTAAGGTTTCCGCCTACAGTGCTGGAGATGCGGGTTGGGATCCCTGGGAGGAGATGGCGACCCACTCCAGCATTCTTGCAGAAGGGTCGCATGGACAGAGGAGCCTGGCGGACTGCAGTCCATGGGGTCGCAGGGAGTGGAGCACGACTGAGCACATATACATAAGTACAAAATAGACAGATGGCAGATTTGTGAGACGCATCTTAAATTGTGGTTCCTGATACTTGTAAGTAGATTCAAACGAATACAATTTTTAGAATATATGAAAGTGCAGTGTGTGTTAGTCACTCAGTCATGTCCAACTCTTTGTGACACCGGGGACTGTGGACTGTCAGGCTCCTCTGTCCGTGGGATTCTCCAGGTGGGAATGCTGGAGTGGGTTGCCATTTCCTCCTCCAGGGGATTTTCCATACCCAGGGGTCAAACCCAAGTCTCTGGCATTGCGGTTGGGGGGGTGGGATTCTTTTCATCTGAACCACCAGGGAATCCCCAGTGATATTATGCAAAAACAAATAAGTCTATAACCATAGAAGATAAAATCAGTGAGAATCTAATGTCAATTAGCTGGACAGAAAACAGACATTTCAAGAGTGTTTTTATATGAATGAATAAGAAAACAGATGGTCCAAAATAAAAGTTTGTTCTTCATTAAACTATTGTCTTCTTTGACAAAAAAAAAAAAGAAAATATATACATATATGTATAACTCAGTCACTTTGCTCTACAGCAGAAATTAACACAACATTGTATATCAATTATACTTTGATAAAAATAATGAAATAATAAAATAATTAATTAGTTTATGTCCTTTCCAGTGGTGAATTTGTCCTGTGTCCTCACCTACTTTGTCAGACCTTTGAGAAGAACTGTTTTGTTCCTTATTTCTGCCCTTGCTCTTTCCCGTCCTAACAACCTTTCCCCAGATTACTATCCATCATAGTTTTACGTTGAGTGTTTGCTTCAAAGGGATATTGTCTGGTTAAAATTAGGTATTAAAAACTGGTTCTTCATAGTTAAAACTATTTCTAATATGAACTTACTTTTCATTGTTTCTGCCTAAACTTCACATTGTCTTTGCCTCTGCATAAAGTGAGCTAGATTGCACCCCACACCTGCTTCATGCAGTGGTGGACAGCCACGAAAGGTGTGTAGATGCATTTCCATGGGCGTCTGTATTTTATCTAAGGACACGAGGTCCTTATCTTTGTGGGAATTTACCACTGTCATATACCTAAAAGATGAACCACTCACCAGACAATGTGCCTTTGATGGTCAAGATGCCTTACCTCAGATGTTGCACGGCATGTTCTCTGTGATGTATTCAGCATGTTTTATGTTGTTTTGTCAATCCGTGTAAACTGTACCCAAAGCCAGAAGCGATTCCAAAATAAAAGTGGAAAGTGGAGGGGTTTGAAATGAGAGGTGTGATTAGTACTTTATACATTTCAAAGACAAGGTAGCTAGGTTAGAGTACACCATAAATTTTAGAAGGCTTATTTTGTCTTTTCTTGCCAAAAATGAGGGGGGATGAGCTAAATAAATAGAAGTTATCTAAACAGAAATATTCTAGGAGAGGGATAAGCTTTATACATGGAAATTAAAAGGGGTCCATGCTTTAGTCTCTTCATCTCTTAAAGCATGGCCAGCACTGCCCTCTTCTTGGGGTCATCAGGAGTATACAGTTGAGGAGCTTAGTAGACTGTCTCCTCTCTGAGCTTCTTTTAGGCATTATTCCTCCGTGTCTCCTGAGCAGGAGTGGGGGCCACTCTGTAGCACATGAGGCCCTAAACAAGAGCCCAGAAGAAAGTCTGTCTGGAGACAGTAGGCACAAAGAGGCTTGTGGAAAGAATGAGGCCAAGTTCCTGAAAAGACCCTCATTCTCAGACACCTAACTCAGGAGAAGAAAGAGCTTAGTTGTAACCTTCTGGATGCACACGTCTGCAGAGTAGATGCCCAGGCCCTGGACCTTCATTTTCTTGGTTTTCACCGCAGTGTTTTGTGGACAGCCTGCCAGAGGGCAACTGTAGAGACACTGTGACCTGTATCATCTTTCAGTTTTAAAGTGTGATTGGAAACCAACCAACCGAACAGGCAAACAAAAAGCAAAACCTTGGCTGTTTCCAAATTTTCTCCTGAAATGCTGCTCTAATATAAAGAAGTGTGTTATCCCATAGTCCTTTTGTTTGCTGACTTACTCTCAGATTACTTGTGAGGCAGGTGTTCAGCATGGCTGAAGTCATTGGCTGGCATTGGGTCCCTGCCAAAGAGACACTATTACAAGGATTATGTGTAATAAACACCCTATCACATATCCAGCAGTCATCTGTATTGCAAAAGTACACGGAGCCTAAACTCTTAACTTCTGCCTGGTTGCTTAATATTTTGCCAAGGTTGCTTACCAGGAACTAGAAGAGGTCTAGGAACCTGAGAGCTCTATGGGACATGAGGGGTGATCTCCTTGTTTCCAAACTCTATTAAAGTGGAACAGTGGTGGCTTGTGACATCTTTAGCGGGTGTCCCTTTAATTGGATTCTGTGGTCAACTAAGTTTGGAAAATGCTATTAAATAGAGTTAAGTTTCTTTGCTAAAGGACATCTCAAGGTCTTTAGTATGCTAACATGAGTCGTGGCTCTGGGGATAAAAGCATGTAGCTTTTATTCCACTCACTTGACCACAAAGTCCTTTTATTGTAGGACAGGTATCGCCATCTCAAAAATGTCAGGCAGAGACCATGGAGTCTAGTCATTAAGAGCACACTTGCTAGTGTTTGACTGCCTGGGTTCAATTCCTGGCTTTATCATTTAGATCTTAACCAATTCACTGAACATCTTTGCACTCTCAGTTTTCCCATCTAAAATGAGAACCCTAATGATACCTACCTGGAAAGTTATTTTGAACAGCAAAGAACAGGGTTAAGAACCGTGCCTGACACATAGTTGACTATTATCACCCTAACATAGTTCAAAGAAGAACTAGCTTAATACTCTCATTCTGGAGATAGGAAAGCGAGTTCCAAGTAGTGCACTCATGTAGGTGTCACGCATTCAACACACTGACCAAAGGCCAGCTGTCCCCAGAAGTGAAGGTGAACTGGATGCAGTTCCTGCCCTTGAAGAATACACACTAGTGACTTGGTTCAGGTGATCCCTTTTGCGAGTAAAGCCAACTTGTAAGTCAACAGTCCAGGGCTCCTTTCTGTCCTGTAGCTCATCCTCTGAGTCTGTTCTGAAAGAGAATGATCTGAATAGCCTGATTGGTAAGCAGGAATAGGGAGCACTGAGTCCAACTAATAGACTTATTTTTTATATGCCTTGGATATGAGGGCATATATTTTAATTCATTCTGAGTGTGATGCAGAAAGAGTAACTAAGATAAGCACTTTGGGGGGGAAAGCAAACCCTAAAAATCTAACCTAGAAAGGGAAGTAAGAGGTGGTATGCAGTGGCCCACATAGGAGTCCCCAGAAATGGCTGGCTTGATGTATTACCACCACTGTGCCACTCATGGTCTTCTCTGCTTTGGTCTAGGCATCTCCTCTGAGGGCTTTGCCCGGGACGGCTTCAGTGAGCAGACAGCAGCTAAAGACCTTCCCAGCAAAGATGGAGGTGCATGGTTCCTAGCTTACAGAGCCGGGCCAGCCTGTCCATTTCTGCTCCATGAGGAAAGAGAGAAACCCAACAGAAATGAATTGCACTTGGATCTCCATGTGAGTAGAAACCTTTGTGTTTGTGCTGTTACTCTTTGTATATGATAGAGACTCATTGAATATGTATTTAACACAAAGTGTGTCTGCAAGGCTGCTAAAGCAGTCTTTTGTGTGAGGGTCATTGTCTAAAAATGAATCAGCTGCAGAAAACAGATATACGTTGCTGATTTGAAATTTGTGCACTAGAAAGTGACTGTGTTTACACAGTCATGTAAATATCTGAGCATTTACAGAGTACTCTGCTAACATCACTCTGTGGCCTAAACCTCATTGTGGGAGATGCCATTTGCCACTCCTAATATTTTTCTAAAAATTTGAGAACATACGGAAACTGACTGATATGATCTGGATCCTCCAGTGGAATTCAAATAGCCTGTCTTCCACATCCCTACACCTTCCTTTCTCTGTAGCCACTCAAGTAACAGGTGGACAGTTTGGCAGGAAATCTGCCAAATGCAGGATGACCCGTTAAAAAAACAGCCTTCTCTTTCCCATTCACGTATGGATTCATTGACACAGAAGCTCTGACTGACATATACAAAGCGGAGGGCTGGGTCTTACCTACTTCCACATTGTAGACTGTCACAATTGTCACCGCTCCCCTTCACGTCCCCATTTTCTGTCAGAGATGGGAGTGGGCATTAGGAATCCAAGAGGCGCTTCCTCACCGCACTGCCCCCCCCCCCACAACCCCTGCCATTAACTTTAATACTTACTGACAATTTTGTGTTCCTGATTTCATTTAACACCTTCCAATTCATTACTTTCAAGCCTGGAAGTTTGTTTTTGATGAGTTGTGGCCTGTAATATTCATATGGGTGACGATTTTCTCAGGCATCCAAGAGCACAAGAATCTTGTACTTTTCATAATCATAAAACCACAGTCACTGTATGTCATTTTAGAAAAGCATTGGACATCTCAGTTATTGTAAAAGGAGGTTTGGAATGAAGCTGAGAGATGTAAAAACTACAACCCTTCATGAGATGAAGTGGAAATTTGTAGTTTCTTTTTAACCTCAGTTCAGTTCAGTCGCTCAATCATGTCCGACTCTTTGTGATCCCGTGAACTGCAGTATGCCAGGCTTCCCTGTCCATCACCAACACCCAGAGCTTACTCAAACTCATGTCCATTGAGTCAGTGATGCCATCCAACCATCTCATCCTCTGTTGTCCCCTTCTGCTCCCGCCTTCAGTCTTTCCTAGCATCAGGGTCTTTTCAAATGAGTCAGTTCTTCACATCAGGTGGCCAAAGTATTGGAGTTTCAGCTTCAGCATCAGTCCTTCCAATGAATATTCAGGACTGATTTCCTTCAGGGTGGACTGGTTGGATCTCCTTGCAGTCCGAGGGACTCTCAAGAGTCTTCTCCAACACCACAGTTCAAGAGCATCAATTCTTCAGTGCTTAGTTTTCTTTATAGTTCAACTCTCACATCCATACATGACTACTGGAAAAACCATAGCTTTGACTAGACAGACCTTTGTCAGCGACTGCTTTTTAATATGCTGTATAGTTTGGTCACAACTTTTCTTCCAAGGAGCAAGCATCTTTTAATTTCATGGCTTAAGTTACCATCTGCAGTGATTTGGGAGCCCCCCAAAATAAAGTCCCTCACTGTTTCCATTGTTTCCCCATCTATTTGCCAGGAAGTGAAGAGACCAGATGCCATGATCTTAGTTTTGTGAATGTTGAGTTTTAAGCCAATTTTTTTTCACTCTCCTCATTCACTTTCATCAAGAGGCTCTTTAGTCCTCCTTCGCTTTCTGCCGTAACGGTGGTGTCATCTGCATATCTACAGTTACTGATATTTCTCCTGATAATTTTCATTCCAGCTTGTGCTTCTTCCAGCCCAGCATTTCTCATGATGTACTCTGCATATAAGTTAAATAAGCAGGGTGACAGTATGTAGCCTTGACATATTCCTTTCCCGATCTGGAACCAGTCTGTTGTTCCATGTCCAGTTCTAACTGTTGCTTCTTGACCTGCATACATATTTCTCAGGGGGCAGGTCAGGTGGTCTGGTATTCCCATTTCTTAAGAATTTTCCACAGTTTGTTGTAATCCACACAGTCAAAGTCTTTTGACTTTTTTTAAACATCTATCTACCTAAAAAGCAGTTGTGTAGCTTGAGATACACTCAAAGAAGTGTAACAGCGACATCTACTGGTCAGACTAAGTTGCGCTTGCTGCAGCAGGAGGTCTGCCACGTCGCAGTGCTGAAATAAACTTGAAAGTCTTTCTTTTTCTTCTGTGTTTTTAAAAAATTCTGTTTATGTGTTTTTTAACC
Source organism: Cervus canadensis (assembly GCF_019320065.1). NCBI lineage: Eukaryota > Metazoa > Chordata > Mammalia > Artiodactyla > Cervidae > Cervus > Cervus canadensis. The sequence continues at coordinate 26,848,172 of NC_057391.1, forward strand.
CATTGGCTAAACTATGTATTCCTGGTTTTCCTTTTCCCTGTAAATTAAATTATTTCCTAATTTTACTTTATTTCAATTATAGAAATCATTTACAATCCTTTTAGAAAATTTGAAATATGTAGTTAATTTGGAAGAAAAGAAATAATTCATAACCTCAGCAACCAAAGACAACAACTGTAAAAATTTGATAAATTATATTTGTAGTTTTCACTATGTATGACATTTTCAGTGAGGGATTATTTTTAACTTGTAAGCATAGATTTTATACCTTTTTTTTTTCTTTCTTTACTTATATTACTCTTACATTGCTTGTCCATGGTGTTACAAATTCCTCTGGATGTATTTTAAGTGAATGTGTAGTATTCCTCAACATTGTATCCTAAAATTTATTTAATCATTTCTCTATTATTGGAGTTAGAGTTGGTTTTTTAAAAATTTGAAATAGTACTACAACTTGGAAATAAATAGCACTACCACATATATGATTTTTCTTATACCCCTCTCTGCCAATATTAGGATAAACTTTGATTTATTGTCTATAATTATTTTTAGGCTTTTGAAACATATCACATAAACAAGGCCTATATCTTGAACTAACCTTTAATGGGGTATATGTGTTTATGTATGTATATATATGTATACACACATATTTATACATATTATAATATAAATATATTCATATATCATATATAAATAGCATGTATTTATATATGAAATTTATATAAACACACAATAAAATATATATATATTTACATGCTTCTTAGTTTTTTTAATTATAATTTTTAAACATTGGGATAGTTCCTTTAGATTCTTTTGTGCATTAGCAGTTTTTACACCTTGAACCATAAGTCTCCCTACCTCCAACCCTCCCTCTTCCTTAGATGCTACAATTTGACTCCTATGTTTTGAATATTGTTATTCTAAGTAAGATGTCCATTCAGGAGGAGGGTTCTACTGATTTAGTAAAAGTTTGCATCTTGTTACTGATTCCCAGCTCGCACTAGTGGTAAAGGACCCACCTGCCAATGCAGGAGACATGAGACACGGGTTCCATCCCTGGGTCAAGAAGATCCCTGGAGGAGGGCATGGCAACCCACTTTAGTATTCTTGCCTGGAGAATCCTATTGGCAGACGAGCCAGGTGGGCGGGCTGCAGTCCATAGGATCACAAAGTCTGACTGAAGTGACTTAGCATCCACGCATGCACGGACTGATCACCATACCAGCTCAGAAGGACTTCTTTCCTCTGGGGGTTGTGAACACTAAGGTCAGGGAAGAGGGTATTGCTGCATGATGTTTTGATCAGCCTTAAATGTTTCAGGACTGTTCTGTTTTCAGTTTTGAATCTGATTTGCAGTGTCACCATCAAGAAGTTACTTTAATCAGGCTTTTTCAGTGGAGATGTAGCTTTTCATTAGTATGTAGGGGTGATAGCTATAACATTTACTAATTGGTGGAAATTTGGCATCCACGAGTCAGAATGACCCCAGGCATTCGGGCTGGAACTGCTATTAAGGCCCTTATTTAGCTGCAGATTAATTTTCTTTTTTTAAGTCAAGAGCCAGAGAGGAAGTATTTCAGGCTTTGGGAACCATACAGTCTCTATTGCAACCACTCTGTTGACAAAAGTAACCATAAAGAATACATACATAGTAAGTGTGCCTGTGTTCCAGTAAGAGCCTGTAGACACTGAAATTTGCATTTCATATACTTTTCACCTATCAAAAACATTGTTCATCTTTGATTTTTTCCTCCACCATTAAAAAATATAAGGATCATTCTTAAAGAAGTCATTCAAAAACGAGCAGTGGGTCAGATCTGGGCCCCTTTGCTTTGGACCAGGAGATGCAAATCTCATTTGCTTCACTTCTACTGCTGACTCAACCACTAAGGAGCTATGGGACTCTGGGCACCGCCCTAAGTTCCATGGGCCTCAGTGTCTTTATCAAATGTGTGCCAACAGAATGGGACGAACAGGAACAGATAAAGAAAGTTCCTTTTTGTTATAATACTAAATTTCCTGATTCTATTAAAGGGGTATAAATCAACCTAAGCAATATGATGTATGGAGAGTGGAAATTATTTAAAAGAAATGTAAAGAAAGAAATGGCAATTATTTAAAAGGAAGACATCTTAATGTTTTCAATGTGAATTATTGTTTTAAAATGAGGAACAATGTCACCACTCCAATAGCGAGACCAAAATTTATAGTCTCCTAACTCTGAAGGCTCATACCACTTCTGTTTCTCCAATGCTATCCTTTTTTCCCCTCCCATTTTACTGAGGTATAATTAACATGTAATATTGTATAAGTTTCAAGTGTTTAGATGTTTAACATAATGCTTTGATATACATACGTACTATAAAATGATCACCATGATAATTTCACATCTTATCTCCTCATCTAGTTACAGTTATTTTTCTTACAATGAGAACTTTCCAAATCTACTCTCTAAGCAACTGTCAAATACACAATACAGCATTGTTAGCTATAGTTACCATCCTGTACTTACTTCCCCAGGACTTAAAAATCTTACATTGGGAGTCTGTACCTTTTTGATCATCTCACCCATTTCCCTGTCTTCATCCCTCCATATCTGGCAACCACCAATCTGTTTTCTGTTTCTATGAATTTGGTTATCTTTAGATTCTGCCTATAAATGAGAGCATCCAGTATTCATCTTTCTCTGTCTGACTTATTCCACTTAGCACAGTGCTCTCAGAGCCCATCCATGCTGTGGGCTGTCACATCCATCATTTAGTTACTGAGCTGCGAGAAGGTGCAAGGGTTCCTTGGGAGAATGGCAGGAGGTGGAGCTGGTAGAGGGTAAAATACCAGGGAGGTTCGGAGCAGCATCTTTTACCAACCAGTATACATTTCAGTGTTTAAGTGACCAGTGCTGCCAACAATGGTGCCACTTGGCTGCATGTCAGCCAGACTGTTACATAGAGAGGTTCTGTTTGGGTGATCATCTTGCTGTGGCAAACCATGTAGACCATTCTGGGTGATCTAGAAAGTTCTCAAAAGAACCCGTTGCTCAGTCAGTTCCACTTTTAGGTCATGAGGTTGCAAAGTATTATATAGGACATAAGTATGATATAGGATATACTCATAGTGAAAAATTGTATTATTTGTCTGAAATTAAAATTTAACTGGTTGTCCTGTATTTTATTTACTAAATCTGGCAACCCTAGGTATCAATTTGGGAGCACCATCCAAATAAACCAAATGTGTGAATTGCCTTAAGGTAGTATCTATGCATGATAAATCCTCAGTCACCCAAGAGTGTCCATTTAGAGCATGAGCATTACACAGTTAGCCTTAAAGGGCAGTTTCTGAAATTCCACTATAGGACACTATCATTAGCTATGCTTCTCATTTTCTAGTGCACTTTGAGCCAGACATATCAAGGCAACTGAATCTGAAAAGACTAGAGAGCAAATGAAGTCTAACTTCTTATTACAGGTGCAGTTTCTTAAAGACTCCATTTGAGATGACTTTTCACCATGGAGGATACTGTGTAAAATATCTGTAAACAAGGGATGTGGGCAGGGCTGAAAAAAGATGCTGATAGAGGTGTGGCCTGCGATGGGCCACAAGGTACGAAAAGCAGAAAAGGTAAACAGTCATCGAGATTCTGTATTGGTGTCATGAATGCTGAAAGTAGGATTTCACATGCAGTGTTTAAAACACAGACCTTGCACTCTTCTGGGAGATGCTGGTTTCCAAGGACCATCCCAGTCACCCCACCTGTGGGGCCTGGAGTTCTCCTTGCTGAACTGGGTTCATTGTCTGGGGGAGGACACAGCATCGGGTTCCAAGTAATTACATCTTACGAACAGAAGGATATAATTACCAAGTCCACACCCAACCTTAAGTGTCTACACCAGTGACAGACTGCCATGTATTCATTACTGGCTGAATGCCAGGCGCCACCCCTTGTACCTATTGTATAAGTTAGGAGAGAGGTTCAGTCAAGTCAGGTGCAAGGGTTTGAACCCAAGTCTGTCTGACTGAACACAGGTGCTTAAATGTTAAACCTCTCTACCTCTCAGTTGGATACTTTGTTTGTTTGTTTGTTTCTGTTTTATTTCTAATTGAAGAACCAAATTCATTGTATAGATAGGAGTTAGCCCCCATAATCAGTGAGAAGGCCTGAGAATTAAAACCACAACCAAAATCACCCCACGGAACTCAGTCCAGTGAAGATTCTACAACAGATTCTCACATGGAACACTGGATGCCTTAGACCTTTGGTCTTTACAGTTAATGGGGGAACACTGGTGGGAACATGAGCAGATTTCAGCCCCTCCACATTCCTTCACTCCTAAAAGACAAACTCCACAGCCATCAATTAGCTTCAGCCGCAAAGAATGAATGCAGAGGGCTTTCGGATATGCTGTCTTTGCAGTGCATGGGCTTTCCTGGTGGCTCAGGTAGTAAAGAATCTGCCTGCAATGCAGGAGATGCAGGAGACATGGGTTCGATCCCTGGGTTGGGAAGATCCCCTGGAGGAGGGCGTGACAACGTCACTCCAGTAGTCTTGCCTGGAGAGCCCCTCAGACAGAGGAGTCTGGTGGGCTATATAGTCTGTCGGGTTGCAGGAGTCGGACACAACTGAAGTGACTGAGCATGCACGCAGTCCGTGGAAAGGACCACATCTTGGGCTCGTCTTTCATGGAAGCCAATGAGAGCCTACTGCTTAAAGCTAAGGTGGACTTCCCCAAACCATTAGCATGTTCAGGACAATGGGGCTTATATTTGCAAGTGAAGTGAATTCAGAATTAGCCAACTAGTTTTGTTTTCTGGAGGAGTGTGTTTATTCGCATGTGTGAGTACATATGTGTGAGTGTGTGAAAGAGAAAGAGACGGAGATTGTGTGTCTGTGGGCTGTGTGATAAATGATCAAGAAATGATTCGGGCAAAAAGGACAGTTGGAAGGGATGAATTATTGATGAAACTGGAAAAGTACGCTTGCCTCTTATAAACTCCTCAGCACTTTAAGTCATGACAAAGCAGTTGAAAAAAGTTATCTGGTTTTATTCCTAAAGTCCGTGAAATTTAATCAGTTATCTCTTTCAAATTAGTTTCAGTTTTGCAACTGGTGTGGAAGATTGGTATACATTTACATAGAAACCCTAGTTTATGCCAGTCATAAAGCCCTGTTCTTAGGCCATTTCTCACACTTCCCTTGACATGTACTTGTCCTCTCTATAAATGGCAAGATCACAACAAATCTAATAACATCCCAGATTTCTTTATAAAACAAAAAGAGTAAGTTTGACTTAACCATTGGACACCTTAGAGGTTAATGGAATTGTGAAATTCACTTTTTTTTTTTAATGTTGATAACACTTGTACTCATTTCCTCTCTCCTGACATGAAGCAAAATAGCTGTTTGCATAAAACCAGAGTCTTGAAGTGTACACGTAGACACACACTCTCAGACCCTGAAAGACCACAGATTAGAACTGAGTTTTATAAAAATCGGTGAGAAACGTGTAGATGGACTTTATTTAAATGATTGGAATATTGCACTGAAATATTTCATTTAGCTTCTCTAAAATTCAAATGATTGCTTTTTTGTTCCCTTAGAATGGGTTCCGTTTTTTTAAGCCTCCCTTTTCTGCCCCCCAAACTGCAATTTTGTGTGCCTTGCTTAGACTATGAGCTTCACATTATTTCTTTAAAGCTGGTCTCTTTCTACATGTATCATTTATGTTCCATGTGTGGATTTCGGAAAAGTATTTTCTGTCTTTTCTGAGATAGAAATGGGAATTTGTGGTTAAAAAATTACATCCCATTTGACCCATTTAGAATTTGAAACACAGAAGCCTTTGCCTAGAGAATGTTTGAGAGCACTCCTATGCTAACATAAGGCTCCAGTTTTTATGACCCGATTATTTTTCTCTTGCCTTTTGATTTTTACATGTTTTAATTAAGCCATCTTAATATATGATTATTGCTTCTGAATTTCATTAAGAACTGCAGCACTATAACTGTCCTGAGTATGAGCATTATAAATGTCCCTTTCGAGCTACAGGAAGTAAATGACCGTGATTCTAGGAACTGTTGTAACATTTCTCCAGAATATTTCATGAAAATTCTTAGAGTGTTGAAAATGACAGTAGCACTATATATACTTGTTTGGTTTAAGTCCCAAATTAAAATAGTGTACAAAGTGGAGGCAACAGTGACTACATTTCAAAATTATGGAACTATGATTCTTTTTTCCACTTTATTGATCCCTGTAGCTACACGTGCTCCACAGTAATAGTGGTCAGTATTTATCAAGCGGCTGTGGGGAAGTGAGCAAGCACTGGGTCAGGGCTGTTCGCACATTTAATTCTTAGAGCAGTCCCGTGAGTTAAATATTTCCCCCATTTTATATATGTAAACACTGGTTCATAGAGCTAAAGAGCTTGCCTACGCGTCACAGTTTGTGTGTAACTAGTGAGATCCTGTGTTGAACCCAAGTGTGTTTCACTTCAAATCCATGGCTATGCTCCCCTCTTTTTTCCTTTGTCCTCTCTTAACTGTGGTTAGGAATAGGACCACACTTGTGAGGATCCCCTGGAGAAGAAAATAGCTCTCCAATCCAGTATGCTTGCCTGGGGAAATCCGTGGACAGAGCAGTCTGGTGGGCTGCATAGTCCATGAGGTTGCAGAGAGTCGGACAGGACTGAGCAATTAGCACTTTCACTTTTGTGACAATGCTTAGCTTACTTTCTCCTTGGTAATTTTAATGCCTTCACATTGGTTTCCATATTTTTTCTTTAAAAATGACTAAATGATATATTAACTTCAAGGAATCAGTATTGATTCTCTGTCCTTTCTGCTCTCTGCCAACTCTAACTGCAGTGGCCATTGGGTTCTGGTAACCCAGATCATCTGGTAACCAGCTGATCATCTATAATATTTGCCCTCACTCTGATGTTTCAGTGTGAAAGAGAACTACTACAAAATTCTATCGTTCTTTGACTTATTGTGATGAAAAGAAGGTACATTTAGAATCAGGCTGATCCAGTGCAGATCCTGACTCTGCTACTCACTGGTTGTGTAATCTTAGAAGTGTCCTAGTTTTCCTGAACCTCAATGTTAACGTCAAAAGCAGTGACCAAACAGTAGTCACCAGCCACCTATGGCTATTAATTAAGATGAAATAAAATTTAAAACGTAGTTCCTCAGTTACATTAGGAACATTTTAAGTGCTCCAAGACCACCTGTGGCTAGTATCTGCTGCATTGCATGACACAGATACAGGGCTTTTCCATCATTACAGAAACTTGCCATGAACAGCACCTATAAAATGGGGTCACTGACACCCTTCTCCTAGAGTTTCTGGGAGGATTAAGGTAATAGAAAGGTTGCATAAGGAACCTAGCATGGTGCCTACTTGGGACAATGACACCCTAAAATAATGCATGTCCCTCACGCATGTCTTTGTTATCCACCTTCGTTTTGTTTTGGGCAAATCATCATCTTCCCTAATTTTTCTTTTGTCTACTTTAAAATAAATTGATGACTAGATCTTTGGTGTTGCAACAAGTGTTCTCAAGATAACTTTTACTTCTTAAAAACTAAGGAAGGACATAAAAGATACCTTGTTATAGTGAAGCCAACGGCTGTCTAGCTTCATACTCAGGAAGAAGGAGAATAAAAGTATCAAGAGATGCATATGGTTCGTTAGAGTCCAGATCTGTATCTACAACTTTTATCATGAACAACTTTACCCACAGTGAAATACTGTTTCCATGGACTCCATGCCTTCTGTAGTGGTTATTTCTGTGGGACAAAACTATTAGTCATTTGAGAAAGCTACAAAACTCTTAAAAAACCTCTCCCAGGAAATTCTTTACCTTAAAGAATTCTTCTTTTTCCGTTCCTCTCCAGCTTCCCAAGTAAGTCACAGCCTTTCCTTTTCCTTACAGTATTTTATTTTGTCATGGACATTGAATCCATTTCCAAAGAGTCTTTGATACTGCTTGTTGGAGTCAATCTTAGAAATAGCTGACAGTAAGACCCTAAGCGGGCTTCCCAGGTGGCTCAGTGGGTAGAGAATCTACCTACAATGCCAGAAATGCAGGTTCAATTCCTGTGTTGGGAAGATCCCCTGGAGGAGGGCTTGGCAACCCACTCCAGTATTCTTGCCTGGAGAATCCCATGGACAGAGGAGCCTGGCAGGCTACAGTCCATAATATCACAAAGACCATGCACACCCACACATACACAAACACAAGACCCTAAGCAGTAATGTAATAACCATTTCAAACTTGATCTTTGTATTTGTAAGAGTAAGGACATTTTCAGTGTAGTTGGTACACCTTTGAAGTATAATGAGTTGGCCTAAAAACAACAACAAAAAATGGTCCTTGCTCTGCTATGACACCTTGGCTGGTCTCCCAGGCCAGTCATTGTCTGGGAACACCCTTCTCTAAAGGGAGGGAAGTCTCAGTACTAAGGGAACACACAGCATCAGCATGTGTCAACAGATTCTTAAGCAAAGGATCTTCTGGAAAAAATCTGAATTCATAGATTTTTTTCCCCCTGAAATGATTGAGCTGATTTAAAAATCATCTTGGAACAGAGGAAAAGTATAATAATAAAAACAGGTGAACTTTGTAACCATCTATAGTAGCCACATTTCAAGCTAATTATTTTCTTCAGATGGACAAAAACAATCCAGAGAGCACTGACCCCTTGAAAGAATTTTCTTTGGAGTTCAACTCACTCATGGCACAGATATGGTATCGGGAGGCATGGTATTTAGTAGGCCTATCTATAAGGAGGGCTTCCCTGGTGGCCCAGTGGTAAAGAACCTACCTGCCAAAGCAGGAGAAGATCCCTGGGTTGGGAAGCTCCCCTGGAGGAGGGTATGGCAACCCTCTCCAGCATTCTTGCCTGGAGAGACCCCATGGATAGCAGAGCCTGGCGGGCTGCAGTCCATGGAGTCACAGAGAGTGGGACATGACTTAGCGACTGAACAACAATAACAACAGTCTATAGGGAGTAATTCAAAATTCTCCAAGCCAGGCTTTAGCAATACATGAACCGTGAACTTCCAGATGTTCAAGCTGGTTTTCGAAAAGGCAGAGGAACCAGAGATTAAATGCCAACATCCACTGGATCATTGAAAAAGCAAGAGAGTTCCAGAAAAACATCTATTTCTGCTTTATTGACTATGCCAAAGCCTTTGACTGTGTAGGTGACAATAAACTGTGGGAAATTCTGAAAGAGATGGGAATACCACACCACCTGACCTGCCTCTTGAGAAACCTGTATGCAGGTCAGGAAGCAACAGTTAGAACTGGACATGGAACAACAGACTGGTTCCAAATAGGAAAAGGAGTACGTCACGGCTGTATATTGTCACCTTGCTTATTTAACTTATATTCAGAGTACATCTGAGAATAACTGGGCTGGAAGAGAAGAAACGCTGGGCTGGAAGAAGCACAATCTGGAATCAAGATTGCGGGGAAATATCGTAACTCAGATATGCAGATGACACCACCCTTATGGCAGAGAAGTGAAGAGGAAACTAAAAAGCCTCTTGATGAAAGTGAGAAAGGAGAGTGACAGTTGGGCTTAAAGCTCAACATTCAGAAAACTAAGATCATGGCATCTGGTCATCACCTCATGGGAAAATAGATGGGAACGTGGAAAAGCAGTGTCATGCTTTATTTGGGGGCTCCAAGAATTATGGATGATGGTGACTGCAGGCCATAAATTAAAGAAGACGCTTACTCCTTGAAGGAAAGTTATTGAACCCCAACCTAGATAGCATATTAAAAAAGCCAGGGGCAGAGACATTACTTTGCCAACAAAGGTCCATCTAGTCAAGGTTATGGTTTTTCTAGTGGTCATGTAATGGATGTGAGAGTTGGACTGTGAAGAAAGCTGAGCAGCGAAGAATTGATGCTTTTGAACTGTGGTGTTGGAGAAGACTCTTGAGAGTCCCTTGGACTGCAAGGAGATCCAACCAGTCCATCCTAAAGGAGATCAGTCCTGGGTGTTCATTGGAAGGACTGATGCTGAAGCTGAAACTCCAATACTTTGGCTACCTCATGGGAAGAGTTGACTCATTGGAAAAGACCCTGATGCTGGGAGGGATTGAGGGCAGGAGGAGAAGGGGACGACAGAGGATGAGATGGCTGGATGGCATCACCGACTCAATGGACATGGGTTTGGGTAAACTCCGGGAGTTGGTGATGGACAGGGAGGCCTGGCATGCTGCGATTCATGGGGTCGCAAAGAGTTCGACACGACTGAGTGACTGAACTGAACTGCACTGAACTGATAGGGAATAATCTTTTTCAGACCAAATGGCTCCTCTGTCCTGGAGCATAGGTAGGAGGGAGCTGGGCGGGGCAGTTTCCTGCTTGGGCCTTCATTTCATGGGTAAATACTTGCTTCATATTGACGAGGCTAAAAAACATTGTTAGATATCAGTTGATGCCCCTAAGTAAGCTGTTCCTTTGTTCTGAAAACATATCACATCCATATGGGACTTATTTTGTGTCAGGCACTGATGAGAATGTGGAACACATATTCATTTATTTAATCCTTCTAATAACCCACACAGAAGGAGCCATTCTTATTCCAAGTTTCTAGGAGGGGAAGCTGAGACCCAGGTTGCTTATATAACTTGCCCAAGGTCAAGTTTCTTGCAGGAGTAGGGTAGGATGTGAGCCCAGGACCCAGGACCAGGTTCTTAACTCTTCTTCAGCTTCATGAGTATGCCTTGGCCTCTCCTCTTCCTTTTCAGAGGAGAAGGGAATGTTTGTTACCAACATTCAACCCACTTCCACAGAGACTTTGAATATAGCTCAGCGGAACCAGTCTTAGAAACATTTAGCACCAAGATGGCTGGACAGAAAAAGGCCTTAATCCTGAGTCCGGTTGTTGCTGTCAGCAGATGCAGCCTGTTTTGTCTTCAATCAGTGAAAACAGCTGCTAGCTTTTCCGAGGCTGAGCGAGAGGGGCTGTTGGAAGCACTGCAGTAGATAGCAGGGGGATTTCTTCGCGTAGTGAAGCCTGGCAGAGCGCTGCCTGAAATGGAAGGAGTAAGCCTAGGGAGGCCTCCGGTTCTGTCCTTGGTTTGGCCTCATAACTCCATTTTCAAGATGTGGAAAATGAACTTAAAGAAGCTGCTGATCAGGAAGAAGGTATGATCACATGCCAAGGCAGGAGGGCGATGTGTCATTTCCTATCCTATGACTGCACTTGAGCTTCATGAATGGGTACAGTTAGCTAGCTTCTCTTGACTCCAAATGTCTCCATCTTTAAAACATGAATGTTGAGCTTCTTGATTTCTAGTCCTTCTGAAGTCCTCTTAAGCCTCCCAACAATTTGATTCTACCCATCTTCTTCCATTATCTTATACTTGTTTCATCTGGCATCTCATTCATTTAACAAATGTATTTTTGAGTACTTGTATGTCCTTATTTCCTCAGAGCTCACTTAATTAAGTGTCACTTATTTAAAACATGCTTCCTGAACCCCATCCTGAATTCCTGAACAAAACCCCATCTCCACCCATTACCTCACTTACATCTTTCTTCATAGTTTGCTTACTTACTTTTCCCAGTCCATTGCTCGAAACACTTCTCTTGCACAGAAATAGTTTCTACAATCTTACATACTCTTACTAATTTTAACTTCTACTTTTCTTAAGCAGTCATTCCATTAACCTAGTTGAATCCCTAGAAGCTGGAAGCAGTCATGAAAAATCAGGCCCAGAACTTGGAGCATATTGGATAAGGAGAAACATGAGAATCATTTAGCCTGATACCATGAAATTAATCTCACTTGCTACACTTTTCCCTTGCCTTTCTGGGAGAACACTGGGAGAGGGTTTTATGAGAATATGGGTGGGAAGGAATTCTCTAAGCTGAGTGACATGGCAGAGTGCTGCAAAGAGTGTGTGAGGTGGGGAGCAAGGGGCTTTAGGAAGTTTTTGCTTTAGACCGTGTGCCATTTCTGCAAATTGATTTTGAAAAATTTTTAATGCTCATTACTTTAATCGTTATGAGAATCAAGAAGCTAGGTTCTACTACTTCCAGGAGATGATATCCCTTCTTTTTTGTTTATTACAACCTTTTTTTTAGGCTTATCTCACTAGGTGTTGTTTATTGGAATGATGTTCTCATTGCCATGAGGTTCAGTTAGCTCCAGCCTCAATCTGAGAAGATGGTGAGATGGGAGGAACATGGAGAATTCATTAGTAGTAAATTCTCCACATAAATTCTCTTCAGTTTTCACATAACTGGGTGCTGATTGTTTGTAACAAATAGTTACAAAAAGCAACATGTGAGTTATCCTACCTGATATTGATCATGCCTGTTTCAACTAGCTGTCCAAAGTAGATAATTTTTAATCTGGCCTCTTGCATAGGTAGCTATTAGAGAACTTAAGTATCTTGAGGTTAGAACAAAAGAGAATAAGGTGAGGTTGTAAAGGAGAAAGTCTTGGCTGTTACTGGTTTTGCATGGTAGGTACTTTAAAAACGTGTATCATAGAATAAGACAAAAATAATGTCCAAAAGAGGTGATTATTTTTCCCTCTGAGAATGTTAGAGCATTAAATAGATGAATTTTTCAAGACCGCCCAACTAAGATCAGATTTATAGGCTGCTTATTTGAAAACTACTATGGTCTGAAACATTTTTCCATTCCCTAAATGACCAGATGTTGTAACATTTCTCATAGTCATGAGAATGAGTGTCCTGAAAGAGTCACTATTCAAAAATCTCTTTAAATTACCATGCTGCTCTTTCTTACTTATCTTCATATTTTTATGGTCATAACTTGCATTCATTCAAAATTGTCTTAGGTCCACCTATTGCTAATTAAACTGAGTCTGGAGTATAAAGTACTAAGTTACGGTCTCTGAACAAGAATCACCTCTTTCATGGCTGATTTCCCCTGTTAAACTTCATGTTTCATCAAGGTGGAGGGCTGGAGTTTCTTCATCTTTATGTCCCAGAAGCCTCGTATAGAGTTGGTGCTTGACAATGATTGTTGGATGAATGCATCTTTGTGATAGTTCATTTTCCTAAATGAAGGAGAATTGTATAGGTAAACTGGAAAGCCTTCTGGTAAGTTTGAGTCCTGAGGATTATGTGTCTTGTCTGTGACCAGTAGAAAGCCAGCTAGGGAATTTTTGCTTGATTTTTCTAAGTAGCCTGTCTAGATTTCCCCTCTAAATTTACACGGGAAAAGAATAGTCCCGCCCATATTTTTTTCTTTTCGTGAAGTCAGTCTTCTGTATCATTTCAGAGGGTAAGGTACAATACATGCCCTAGTGAGACCCCACCACCTAACCGGGCTGACACGCCTGCACATTTTAAGATGCAGGTGGATGTGGAGTCCTATTATGGCAGGAAGCAGGGCTCAGGGTTTTGGAAGAGTGATTGTGGATTCTGTGGCCTGATTGCCTTGATTCAAGTTCCAGTTCTTCTTGTGAATATGAGCAAGTTACATCATCTTTCCATGCCTCAGTTCCCAAACAGGAAAAAGAAAAATAATACCAACCTCATAGTTAGGTGTTGTTGATGTTCTGTTGCTAAGTTGTTCAGTTCTTTTGTGACCCTGTGCACTGTAAGCTGCCACGTTCCTCTGTACGTAGGATTTCCCCTGCAAGAATACTGAAGTGGGTTGCCGTTTCCTTCTCTGAGGGATCTTCCCCACCAAGGGATCAGACCTGTGTCTCCTGCTTCACAGGTGGATTCTTTACCACTAAGCCATCAGGGAAGCCCATAGTTAGCTGTATACTAATCAGTTAATACACATGGAGCAACTAGAACAGTGCTTGTAAACACCTAATAAATGTTACATATTATTAACATCATCCACTTATTAGCTGTGCGCCTTTGCTTGGTTGCACTCTCTTGGCCATGGTTGCTTCATTTTTAAAATGAACCTAATAATACCTTATCTACCCTAAACCAAGGGACTGGAATCAAATTGTCTCCCTGGGACCCAAGATTCCCACGACATTGTATTTGTGTCCGTGGGTATTGAGAAGGTGCTAGAACTTTGTATTTCCACTCCATGCTGTAATGTAGAAGAGCCTTCTAGTTTATGTCCCATTTTGCTGAAAGTGCTTAAAAACTTATTCTGGAAGTCAATAATTATGTCTGAGAAAATGGAGCTTTCTCGGTTAAAGAACAACAAATATGTGCCATGTCTCTTCCCTTCACCCGTATGTTGACTGGTCTACTTGGTTCTTCAGAAGATTGATCTTATGATCAGATGTAATGATTCCTTTTTCTTTTTCTGTCCTGAAGAAGCAGAAGTATGGTTTTATCAACAGGCATTTCCTTTAGATAGGAAACTTGTTATGAGGCTTAAATGGCACAAATGAATTTTCCTGAGTGTTGTGGTGGCCTTTTGATTAACCATGCCCTATTTAATAATCTCAAAATATACTGGGATCAGGAGCAACCAGGAAATTATCCATTTAGATACAAGGTCAAATCAGGGATGAGGAAATACTGTTTTAATTTTCCTATAAGAGTTGATGGGCTATAATCATATGTACCCTTTTTGTGTGAAGGTTTCTTTTGAACACATCACACTGGAAATTTATTATTGTGATCAGAATTTCTCAGTGGAGAACACAATTCAAGTTAGCAGTGTGGAAGCCGCAGCCATTCCCTGCTGCAGATAAAGCAAGACAGCTGTTTTGCTTATGGCTACAGCTTCTGTTTTGCAGAATAAATTTGTTTGCATTTAACGCTTGGGCTCAATCTTCTCGAAGCTTTGTTCAGAGAGCCGGTGATTACTATTAAACCATGATAACTATTAAGCCAGTCTGGCTCTCTTGATCCAGCACAGTGCCTTATCCATTCCAGGTGCTTACTAAATGCCTGCTGACTCAATAGGATCTGGTAAACACTGAGAGACCTTCAGGTACAACAGGAAGCTGCCCCAAGAGGCAGGTATGCTGCTAGGAGACAGAGCTGCAATTTTTCCATGTCCTTCATTGCCAGGTGCCCAGCTTGTACCCCACGGGAAACTACACTGAGCTGATGTTTGGTGGTGGTTTTGTCTTTCCTGTTTTTGTTTTAGGCAAATGGGTCTGTGACAGAGCCCTGATAGAGACCTTTCAGATGTTTTTCCCTTTAGGGGAATGTGGCTCCTTGGGGACCTTTTTAATGAATTGCTTTGCCTAACAAGGCAGGTTGTGTGTAACTTTGTACCATGCTAGGTTTCAATTTGTAGGTTGGATGGCTGGAGCACAGAGGGGTGACCTCTGGCCAGCAGGATTCCTAAGAAAGCTAGGAAGTTAGAGCTGCTGAACAGAAGCCCAAGGTTAGCCCAAGAGAGTGGAGGGTTATCATTCCTTCCTGACTGGGGCTGTTTACTGTACCACCCTGAGGCTGGTGGACAGTGGGCGTGGTGGGCGTGCTTGCCTAAGTACCTGTTTGTAGAACACTGTGACAGCAGGGCAGAGCTAAAACAGCAGTAATCTAAACCAGTCCTGTTGGTTTTTCTTTGCTGGAAGCTAAAATCTGCATTCCAGATGAAACCTGCAGGGAAGCCGAAGAAAGCACTTAAAAAAAGAAGAAAAAAAAAAAGGAAAGAAAAAGCTTCAAGGGTAGTAAATTAACTGCTTTTGAGAGTCCTTGGCACTTTGAGATGATCTATTTCTTTCTTCCCTTTTAAATATTTCTTGGCTTCGGGCTTTCTGAGTAGCTGTCGGTCTGTGCGCACTGCTAGTTTTTGGGTTTTTTTTTGTTTTTTTTTTGCTTGGATGGCACAGGCTTCTGACCGTGATTTAGATGCCAAAAGAGCCCACAAGAAGTATTTCAGTTATTTTCTGCTGATTCACTTTTGAACTTCCTGGGCTGCTCTGCGGGGTGGTTGAAGGCTGTCGGGATCAGCTTGCCCGCTCAGCACTCTCTGGAGCCTCCCTTGCTCACCAATGAGGAAGTTGAAAGCCACCCGGCGGACCGCCGGCACTGGGGCGGGGCTCGTGGCAAATCCTGGGCTGGGATGAGTGGGGGCAGGCTGATTTTCCCTACGACAAAAAGCCTTTTGTCCCCGGGAATAAATACGGAAGTCCCAGAGGAGCAGCCTCCCAGCCCGTGTGTAGTAAGGTGCGCAGCCTCAGCCGCTTCTGGGCTTAGAGCCCCGCGGACTTTTTACAGTTGCCCCGGGCGCCCCATCCCCGCGCAAACCGGAAGGAGGGCTCGGGAGGGACCAGGGCCGGGCCGAGTGTGATCGCGCTGCGGCTGAATCCACCGGCCGGCCCCTGTGGTTCTCCGTTCTGGAAGTTAAGAGCCGATGGAGTGCAGAAACTGAGAGAGCAGGGGAAGGTAGCAGAAGTGAGAATTGCCACCCAGGGCACTGCTGGGACATGGAGGAAGGTGGAAACGTTCTCAATGGCAGTGATGGCTCGAAGCCAGAAAAACCTGAAGCCGGACTTGACCCGGCGCTGTCGATCCTGACCAAGTTCTCTATGAAATCCCTCTTTGGGTTCACGAGTAAATTGGAATCTGTGAAACCCGAAGAGGAAGACGCGGTGCTGAAAGCCTTCCGTAATTTAGTGGTGGAGTCCAGTAGTGGATCGGATCTGCAGGAGGCAGAGGCTCAGGTTCCACCTGACCATGGAAATGATGGGAAGACAAAGGTGGAGACGCAGATGGAGTTGGAGGGAAGTCCTAGGGGAGAAGAAGAGGCCCAGATTTCTCTCCCTGGACAAGAGCTGCTTCCACTCGCTGCTTTGAATGTGAACCAAGACAATGTCCTTTTGGTTCGAGGGACCCTGGTGAACACCACCAGTGATTCTGACTCTGATGATGGAGGCCAGGAACCAGAAGAGGGAAGCAAGACCAACAGCCCCAGATTCCCTGGTGGTGTTTTATCTGAGCCATCTGAGGAACCCCAAGAAAAGCCAGGAGATGGAAGGGAAAATACTGCCCTTAGTGACAGGGGTGATGCAGAGCTCAGCGGAGAAGGTCCTCAAAGAACTTTGCAGGAGATAAGCTGCAAGTTGGAACCCGACAAAGGTGGCCTTCGGACAGAGCACAGCCCCTGCCGGCGAGAAGCTGGAGAAGAAGCTTCCATAGCTCCACCTGCAACAGCAGACCAGGACGCAAGTGTTGGTGTCACCGAGAACACCTCTTCCAAAAAAGAAGTCCCTGGAGAGAAGTCCTTCCAGCTTCCAGCTTTTTTCAGTGGGCTTCGTGTGCTGAAGAAGGGAGCCACAGCCGAGGGTGGGGAGACCATCACTGAAATTAAACCAAAGGATGGGGATCTGGCTTTGCTCAAGTTGACCCAACCAGTCCAGCGGTCCCTGGCACAGGCAGGGCCTCCAACAGTGAAGAAGGGAGAGAAAACAAACTATCCAAAGGCCACTCCCACGCTCCTGGAGCAGCTCTCTCAGCTGCTCAACATTGATGTTCCCAAAGCCGAACCAAAGGCAGAAGACCCTGAACAGCCCAAGGGGGAAGAGATGGGCTGTGGTGCACCTCAGGAGAGCCAGAGCGACCCTGGAGAAGCCCAAACCCAGGGAGGAGAGGTCAAGCCAAAGCCGCCAGAGACTGCCTTGGAGGCCTTTAAAGCCTTATTCATCCGTCCCCCCAAAAAGGGGTCCACGGCTGACACCTCTGAGCTGGAAGCTCTCAAGCGCAAGATGAGGCATGAGAAGGAGTCCCTAAGAGCTGTGTTTGAGCGGTCAAGGTCAAGGCCTGCGGATGGCCCCTCAGATTCCAAAAGCGTACGTAGCAGTTGGGTTGTGTGATTTGTCATAAAGTGTGATGTGGCCATGTTTCTTTTCGGGTTTCCTGTCAAAGAGAATCTTAGTTACCTACTCTTAGTGACCCTCGTCTAGGTGAAAGATGATATTATCAAGTGGCCCTTGTAAGGAGTTTGGAGTTGGACAGCATTTTGGAGTTGGAGCATTTTCTTTCTTTCTTATATTTCTCTGGGTTGTTGTAAGAAAGGTGTAAGTAAAGATGTGCAGATCAGAAAAGGAAACTGTTACTCTGAGTTTAAACATTAATAGTAAATGTGCTTCTAAAAACCAGGCAGCATCAGAATCAATGCAATATGGAAATGTAGCCCAGACTTCCTTCCCACTTAATTATACCTCTGTGAAAACTGTATTTTTCCTTTGAAAATTGGTCACTTGGCCAAATACATGTTTGTGATGTGATTAAACTGTTCTGTGTTGGTTACAAGGCATCCTGATTGAGGACTGGGTTTAGAATGAGACCTGGGTTATAATTCTAACTCCACCAATTACTGGTTGGGTGACCTTGATCTTCTCTGATCCTCAGTCTTCATCAGCAAAATGATGAAAATAACCTTTATTTTATATGGTAGTTGTGAAGAATAAATGAAGTTAGCACATAGTAACCATCTGATTAGTGAAAACTGTGACAATTGTTTAAAAAAGTATTCAGGAAATTTGTAAGGACTAGCAAGCACTTGTTCAGTGGATCTTAAAAGTTCATAAGGGCAGTGAGTAGAATTTTTTGCTTAGTTTCAACCTGCATATAATTATCATTCACTCATACATTTGATTAGTTAAAATGTTAACTTTAAGGTCTTTAGAAAAATTATCTTGGGTTGCAGTTAAAAACTAAATACAACATACCATTCTCTTGGTTGTAAAATCAACCCCTGTAAAAATAGCTTGAATGTGAAAGCAAACTCATTCATTTTTTTTTTTTTTTGTAGGAAAGAAAAAAAAAAAGAATTGATCAATGTGAATGTCTTAAAGTGTTATCTTGACCAAGAACTAATGTTCATGGAAAGTGCAAAACTGGTTTATATCTTTAACCCTGGAGTTGTTTGGGGTATATTTGTAAACATACCTATAAATGTACCAAATTATAGTACATTTGTATCTTCAGCTCAAAGTGTATTAATGTGTTTTTTTTTTTTTTTTAAAGAGTTACATGCTAAAAATCATTTATTGAAGGTCGTGTAATACTTGGCCTTAAGTCGTTTCGTTTTCCCACTCCAGCTGATCACTTTACATTTCTGGAAAAGGATTGTATTGTAGTGAGTTGTTTCAGTTGCAGCGAGTGAAAGCAATATGCAACTGGCGATTAGAATTAATTTTGGAGTGAGTGCATTCTCAGGGTTTAGTTGACTCTGGTCACATTTTATTGAACTTAAACTTTTCTCTGCCCATTTTTCCCACAGCCTGACCACAGTCCCACTGAGCAGGATGATAGGATTCCTGGCAGACTCCAGGCTGTCTGGCCACCACCGAAGACAAAGGACACCGAAGAAAAAGTGGGATTGAAGTACACTGAAGCAGGTAATGTGAAAAGAAGCCAGGTCTCAGGAATGAATCCCTTGCTGCATTGGCTTTTAGTTCTAGCTCAGTAGACTCTGAGAATTGGAGTTTTTGTTTCATTATAAAATGCAATGCTGAAGGCTTTTCTTTTTGGTTTCGATGTTACAGTGAACCCTGGCACACTTATCAGGAATGAATCTCTTAGAGATGAAAGGTGAATGCAGTGAAATGAATGAAGGGGGGCACTTGTGTAAAGGAGGAGAACCTTGGGGGAACTAATGGAGAAGGTAGATTACAGATTCTTCAGGAAGCAGGTGGTTGGCCCTCAGAGAGTGTGTGAGCCGGCAGGGCTGCTGGCAGAGGCAGAGTGTGAGTCTCCAGAGCTGGGATCCGATTTGTTCTTTGTCTTCGAGTAATGCTTTTGAGTCACAGTAACCTTGTGCAGAGTGAATGTACAGATACCATCAGTTACTCTTTCACTTTCGTTAGACAAAGCTTTATTTAATGCATGGCCAATCTCGAAGCAATCCAACTCCCTGGAAACCTTCCCCAGAGCTTTGCTTGAATGTATTTAAATAGAATGGAAATCTAGATATTTTTACTTTTTAAGTGAAGGGTTCACATGAAATTAAAAAAGAAAAAAGAATGGGAGGAGGTTATGTCTTAATTGTATATATGTGTGTGTTTATGTATCTCTGAGGAAACCTCTTTGTCTTCTTCCTGGTATTTGAAGATTTCTTTATAGGCTTACATTTTGCTGATTGTCTTAAGTATCTGTATATATTACCAGTCTGTGTGGTTATACAAAAGAAGTACTTCTTTCAGTTCTTATTGGTTGATTGGTTGACATAAGTAGATCAAAGTTTGGATAGTTTAGTAATCCACAGGCTTTTTGAAAGATGATAAAATTACAATCAGTGAGTGATAGCACAAGTGGATCTCAGTTCCAGCTTCCACTTACACAGTTGCAGACTTCTGACTACCCCCAAGACAACTACTTGGTGACATTCTTTTCTGACATGCTTGACTTACAGAGGGAAAGCTATCATAGCCTTGGTGAAAATGTATATAACTATTTCATTCTTCTTGCCTACATTTGATTTTTCCAAAAATCAGAATGCTTATGGCTGCAATACTGACCACCTCCCAAGCTGTCTTTTCTGGCACAGTTTGAACAATCAGAAGTCCTGAAGTTCTCTTTAGTGAAAAACCAGAATCCTATGAGTTCTTATTCCTAGTGTATAATGGGGTGGCAGTCTTCCTTGTGATAATGAGCATTTGCTGAGTAGAGAAAGAAATGTCTGAAATGACTTTTCAGTCTATGTCAAATCATATGTGGGGGCATTTATACTCTGTAGAGATTCCTGAGTCTTTGCTTTCTCTCCTCTTTTGTTTCTAGAAGCTCAGAGGAGTTCTGTCATTACCTTGCTATGTTATTACACCCGAAGTCAGTAGCTTTCCAAGCTTTCTTTTTTTTTTTTGGTCATGAAATGTGTGTTCTCAGAGCTATCTCAGGTCTGGGATTAGATGAGGGAAAAGGAGTGGGGAATCCATGAATAGTGACAGTCCTCTTGGGTGCATTCTGATGGCACAAGGACAGCTTGCTACAGAGAGAAGACTGCCTGTTTTCTGGAGGAGGCATCTAGGCCCCCAGCTGGTTCCCACGATGGCAGTCCCATGGCTCACTTTCTGTGCTCCCAGGTCTGGTGCTTGTTTTCCTATGAACCTTGTAGCAGTAATTACTCTGCTGATAATACTTTACGGAGTGTTAAAGCAGATACCCTATGTCTGCAGGAAACTTCTTTTTACTCCATGACTCAATACCAGCATATGGTTGCCTTGTCATTTTATTGCTAATCTTGAGGAAGTTAACATTTTCCTTGTGATTTTAAGTTCTGTTGTTGAGAAATCTGGAGTCTTATAAGCATGTAGTTTATAACTTAATACATTTTGTGGTATTTCCATTGGTTTCCCTGCCCTTAGGGAAGTAGCAAGCACAGAGATAGAAAAATTAGATCCAAAATATTTCAGGGTGTTTGAAGTGCTTTTAATTTTTCTTGGCATATATAATTCATTAAGTTAGTGAAATGGGATAGCAGGAGTCTAGCATTCGTATTTCAAGTATGCTATTGACTCAGATGATAAAGAATCTGTCTGCAATGCAGGAGACTTGGGTTCCACCCCTGGGTTAGGAAGATCCCCTGGAGAAGGGAATGGCTATCCTCTCCAGTATTCTTGTCTGGAGAACCCCATGAACAGAGGAGCCTGGTGGGCTGCAGTTTACGGGGTTACAAAGAGTCAGACACAACTGAGTGATTACGCACACAGATGTAGAGTTCTGCGCTGTCAACATCAGAGCCCAGTCCTCGGCAGGGCTGGCCCAGAGGTGGTTTTTTTCATCATGCATCTCTCACTGTCCTTGTGCTGCCCTTGGCTACTTTGGATGTGCCACTGCTTGTGTTTCCCTCTGTTCAGAGTTTGTCGTTCAGTGGTGTCTTTCTGAGGGCTTAGGCGGTCATCTGATATGGTCAGATCACTTTTGTTCAAGGATAAAAAGAAAGAGCTGATCTAAGGGAAGCTGTCCCTTTAAACTATGGCTTCTGGAGCCCTCGTGGCCATGTGAGGGAAGCTGACCACTGTTGCTGGTGCCAACTGTCAAGGGTGCGCTCTTCTGCCACTGCCAAAGCCATCAGCGTCATCTATAGCTGCTGACACTGCAACAAACTCACTCACTCCCTTGGCAGCTAAAGCCCTTGGCTCCCACTGGAGCCTCTGATGCCATTCTGATGATGCTGCATTGCCATCAAGGGCCCTTCCGCTGCCAGTCTCTGAGCTCTCAGAGCCCAGGTGATGTGCCAGTTGAGAGGGGCACTAGCGCTCACCAGAGCTGTCACTCAAGGGACTTGCGCACTTGCTGGAGTTGACCTCTACCAGGGATGGTCCCCCATGTTCATTCACATGGTATTTGAATTGCTCTGCTCAAATGAGAAAGAATCACTTTCTCCCAAGCCCTGTACTGTCCTTTCATACATTATTAGCAATGCAATTCTGCTTTGTGCTTGGGATGCCTCACAGCTATTATGAGTGAAAAGAGCATTCTCTCTCCCCTCGCCCCCAACTCCCCCCACCAACCATTCCTTGGAATGGACTGGGGACTATCTGAGTGACAGTCCTCATGTCCTCAGAATTGTCTTTCCTCTTCCTCCTGAGTACAGGAGTTTGCTCTCACAACAAGCTTGTGAGATAGTCTGGCTTTTCTTAGGAAGAATTTTTCAGTGGGCTCATCACATTCTTAAATGGTTAAGTCACGTTGAGTCCCTGCCGCTTTCCTACACTGCAGACCAGAAACATCTGGGTGGAATAAACTTGGTTACCTTGTGAAGCCCAGGGCTAAGTCAAACCCAGTCACAACCAAGTGAAAAGTGTGAAACAATACAAGGGGAACCTAAAAGAAAAAGTCAATGTCTACCTTTAAGTTTAATGCTGCAAAAGCAGTTTGTCTTATCAGAGATAGATCCCCAGGGATCTCTTCTGTTCATCCTCTAACAGGCTGTCCTATCTCTGGTGAGGTTACTTAAGGGTTTGTAACAGGCCCAACATCTTAAAAAAAAAAAATTGGAAATAATAAGGATCTAGGTATCATAGAATAATCAAATCATAGAGGTAACATGGGGTTAAACTTTTACCTCAAACTTGAAAGAATTTTCTAGACCCTATTAGGCTACTTTTTTTTTTTTTCCTCATTTTGCTTTATGGAGAATAAATGCACTTAGCTATACTTATTTCGTCTTTGGATAATTCTGTATACTATTACTGTATCAACCAGGGTCTTGTCAGGGATCCAGTGAGGATGATTTGATTGACAGTTTGTTGAAGATGGTTTACAAAGGTGTGGATGGGGTTTGGGAAAAGCAGTGAAAGACAGGAGCAGCTCTCTGGGGCTAGTAATCATGGGAGGTGTTTATAGCCCTACACCTGCAGAGGCAGGGCTGGGTAAAGCTGCTAGAAAACCCAGAATGTCAGAGGGAGGCTGAGTGGTGTGAAGGGGGCTGCCCATCGGGAGCTGTGACCTTCAGTGGAGGGATGCAGCCAGTCCACGGTGACCTGCTTGTGGGAGAGAGCTGGGGGAATAAATGCTCTGACTTTCTCCTCTGCTTTCTGATCTCCTGCCATCTCTCCTCTTGGCCAAATCCAAAGAGAAGTCAGAGAACTGGGATCTACTTTAGGCCAGACAGCAGAGCCCAGAAAAAGAGCCAGAAGGGGCCAGAGTGGATCTGGGAGGCCAATGAAAGATGCCCAGCACAGTTACACTGCTGGCTGACTCCGGGTGAAGGAAGGTTCTGCAGCCCGACAGTCTGTGGGAAGAATTGGCACACACGTGCCACATCATACCTGACCACAGCGGGTGTGAAGAAAAGCTCCTGCCTTGTATCCCGTAGGAGGGCGTGTTTTCTTCCCCAGTCAGTTCACAGAAGAAGACAGTGGCTATTACTCAGGGCCTTGCCCTGTGCACACCCACTTCACCTTAGTGCAGAGGCTTTGTTTACCGATCTCAGAAAAGCTTCCATAGGCTTTCAGTGGTTCCCCAATATTACAAAATAAAATAAGTTTGGAAATATCTAGAAATATCACAGAGTAAAACAGAATCTCTAAATTGTGTTTCATAGAGGTATCATTTCCACCATTTTGAATTGTGATAGTCCTATGTGAATTTAATACTTCAAATTTTTTTTAATCACACTGTAGAGACTGCTTTTTATACTTGAAGATGTGACTATCTTTGATTTCTGCATTGAACAATGATTAATTTGTAGATTTCATTTTTTGAAATGTATAATGATGAAAATAACATTATAAATATTTTTGTTTATCAGTGTTTTCTTTATTTAGATACATTGCTTGTGCAATGGCTAAATAAAAGTACATATGCCTTTTTCAGGTTTTTATGCATGTTAATTGCCAAACTTAATTTTCTTATCTAAAGGTGTTCAGTATGAAATCAATACTTTTAAAACACTGAAATTATTTTTCCCTCTTATTAGCTTTCTATTTTACTTGTATTTTCTGGTGTATAGAAATTTTAAATGTTTATATAATCAAATCGACCCTCATTTTATTGTATGTCTTTTCTTTTGGTTTAAGAGGACTTCCCCTACTCAAATATCAGCTTTATGTTTAAATTTCTTAAGTGATTTCTTTCTACCTCTTATTTGCTTCTCTTCTTTTTGTCCATTTCATGTTGAAAACTTATTTCAGGGCCTAGCCTGCAGTAGAGGGCTATGGCAGCTTCTGGTTTTGTAAGTAGCTAACTGTACAGCAGGCTTCTGGAATAATTTTTCCTCTCCAGGATAAGTTTAGGACAGTCTTGAGCTTTCTGTTCTCTTTGTGTTTGTATTTTGTACCAGTATCTTCATTATTGTACCATTATAATACATCTCAAAATCTGTTCAAGTTCTCAGATATACTTCCAAAAATTTTTTTCTTTTTTTTTTTCTTCCAGAAAACTTTAGCTTACTTAGTCTTATTTTGAAAGAATCCCTTTGGGACTTCTATTGGAATTGCATTATTTATAAATTAATGAGAAGGTGGGAAAGAGAATCGAGATCTTTAAAATGCTTAGTATTTCTTACCAGGAACATATCTTACAAACCTATTCAAGTTTTCTTTTCTGACTTAATAAACTAAATACATGGATACATAGGGGTATATCTTGTATTTTTCCTAAATGTATTCCCAGTATGAAATTGTACCTTGTGATTACTTTTCCTTAAAGTCAAATGCATTCCTTCAAATCTAGTGAGTCACACACACTGGATACTTAAATTTTCCTCGTGAGGTCAGGGCTGGCCTGAGTGAAGGGCATATTTGGACCATCTGATCTCAGGGGTACTGTTCCTTAGTTTTACTCTGGTTGGTGATTCTTAGTGTTCTGAGACTCCTTTCAAAACTTAATGATGATAGAAAACTATGGAAGAAGACATTGCAGTTAATTTTGCATCTACAGTATTTCAGACCCTCCTCCTCACCCCACAACCATCTGTGGACGTCCTCCCCCATCTCCTGCCACCTCCCCAGGTTTAGCTGAAGAAGCTTTGCTGCAAATGCTCAGCCTAGAGCTAGGCTTCCTTTTCTCTTTCTCTCTATCTTGTGTTATAACTAATGACCTGAAACATTTCTTTGTTATTTAAATATTAGGATATTTAAAAAGTATACCATCATACTGTGTAGCTCAGCATCCGAAGAGGAAATGAAGCTAATGTGTGTGAGATTAAAATGGTACCATTCGGGAAACTGGCAGTCTCTTAATTACCCAAGAAAGAAAAAAGGAGACAAAAAGGACGAAGAAGGAAAGCCCTCATGTTTTCCCAAAACAAAATGAACTGTGCGTCTTTAGTTTCTTGTTCAGCATGCATCTGGAACTGCCCTTCTCTCTCCTGGCTGTACCTCAGAGCTGGCCTGGGACTGGGGGCCGGCACAAGGACCATCATACTCAAGGAACACTGTGGCTTTTGTAGTAAATAAACCTAACAGCAGGCATCAGGGTTTCTGTGAGTGTGCAAGCTGTCAGTGTGTATGGCATCTCTTTGGGCTCATTCACACCACCCAGAACCTTGGAGTAGCTCAGGAGCGTCCCTACTTGGGAGTAATTTAGGTAACCCATTCCTCAACTTGATAATAAAGAGCCGCCTACTTTCTGGTTTGTTTCTAATTTAGGTTCCCTTGGTTATAAAGTGATAGAGCTGTTTGCCACCCTTCCTGGTGAGTCAGACATTCTTGTCTCCACCAGCCAGGGAGAGCTATAAATATCTTGGAATATTTCATTGGCCTCTAGTACTTTTAAAAACTTCATTCATAGCTGACAAGCTACGTTAGGCATGAATGGATTTTCTTTTAATGTCATATGTCCATTCAGGTTTCCCTAAGTGTCTTCTTTCATGGTCTAGGCAATAGGTTAATTCATTGTATATTTCACAGGACTTTGTGACATGTTACCATCCCTTGAATGGAGTTAGGGTTATGGTCCAGAAATTGGAAGCTGTATACACAGCTCAGGAAAACTTTGCATCTTATACTGAGAAACCAGAGGTGACATTAAGTGTTACAGACTTCTACTTACTATGTATCTGGGAGCTGTGGGGGAGGGAGACTGACATCCTGAACACAAATGGGGACTAAGAATTGATATTAAGCAGAGGGAATTCCAAAATGTGGACCAGCGACTCAGGAATCATATGTTGTGTCCTAGGAAATATTAGTAAAGGTCTTTAGCTCAGAGGACTAAAAGCAAGAGATTACAGAATCTGAAACTTTAGAATATGTAAAATTTAGAGCTACAAGCATCTCAGAAATTGTGTGATTCACCCCATTAGTTTTACAAATGAGAGCCAGAGAGGTTATGACTTACTGAAAGATACATGTAATTAATAAGAGAGCTGAAATGACAGCAGGAAGAGCAGAACCGCAGCTTCACGTCCGGGATGGGGGTGGGGGAATGCGTTGGAGAGTGAGTGATGTTTTGTTTTTTTTTTCCCTGCTAACATACAACAATTAAAGCCCCAGGAAGAAACAGGAGCATTTAAGAATTATGCTGATTATTAAAAGAACAAAGTATTATGGCACTGGAGTGAGTCCATCTGAATAATAAAGGAGAGATATGGGTACCATGCCAGCTCACCAGACACATCCACAGAAATTAACTGGGTCATTTCATGCTGCTTTTTGACTCATAAAAATTGTCAACAGCAATTTTAATGGTATCTTTAATACAATCTAGTCTCATTTAAGCAATGTAAAGCAAATAAAAATGCTTCTGGTTGGTGGATTCTTGCAAAGTTCAGGTGGGGCTCAGGGCCAGTCTCAGTTTGTATGCTGAAATGCAGGGTGCACGTTATTTGATTTTAGGAGGTACAGGAACAAATGTTTTTATTTTAATGGTTGTGTATTTCAGTAGTCTTATGATATTTTAGAGAAAATAAAACAAGCACTAAAATCCACTTTGAAGCTTCTTTTGGGGGAGATGAGGCTGAAGTTTGATATGCTATATCCTGTGCCACATTTTCACAAATACCTCCTTTCACTATTTTTTTTTTACTGAAAATTTCTATCCAGGCGACCTCATTTTTCTTCTCTTCTTCAAATCTATTGCCAGCTGCCCAGTGCTTGTTCTCTGGATCCTCCACCAAGCACCACTCTACCATTCCAACCTCTGTACCCTCCCTCCTATCACTCCCCCCACAACACACATCTTTCACTTGCAACACATTGAATTCTTCCCTCTGGTCCACCTTTACTGTTCTGGGATCACTCACCAGCTCAGCCAAGAAAGGGCACTCACTCGTTCAGATCCCTCTTCCCAGAAACAGCAATTGGGACATGGTGAATGTTTTCCTTTTTGATAGAACAAATGACTTTATTTCTGACTAGTAACTAAAGCAAAGGTCCCATGACTAAACTCTTGAGCACTCTTCCCCAGAGGAAGGCATGAGAATGTAAGATGGGAAAAGTAGAAGATGATCTCAGAGAGAAAGAAACTGAACCAGGGAAATCTTAAGGATATGCTTACGTTTGGTATTTCCTTTACTTTGGGTTTCATGGATTTGAGCATCAAATAGAGTTGAGTTTGAAGTTTGGCTCTTCCATGTACTAACTGTTTAAAAAGAGCAATGATGATAATTTAAAATAATTATTGTAAAGATAAAATGAGATAATATATGAAGTTAATGGCATAACAACTAGCTTATTAGGTTATTTATTTTTTGACCACACCAAGCAGCTTGCAGGGTCTTAGATCCCCAACCAGGGATTGTATCTGGATCCATGGCATGAAAGCATGGAGTCCTAACCACTGGATTGCCAGGGTGTGTGTGTGTGTGTGTGTGTGTGTGTGTGTACGTGCGTGTATGCTCAGTTGTGTCTGACTCATTGAGACCCCATAGACTGTAGGCAACCAGGCTTCTGTGTCCATGGAATTTTACAGGAAAGAATACTGGAGCAGGTTGCTATTCCTACTCCAGGGGATCTTCCCGACCCAGGGATCAAACCTGCATCTCTTGCATTTCCTGCATTTGTTGGCAGATTCTTTTTTTTTTTTTTTGATGTTGGCAGATTCTTTACCATTGTGCCACCTAGGAAACCTGGATTGTCAAGGAATTCCCACAGTCAGCTTTCTAAAAAAACAGTTCATGTTGAAGTGTAGCATACATGTGGAAAATTGCTCATATTACAAGTGCTGATGAAAAAATCACTCAACCTCAGAAAGAAATGGAAATTTTTATTTGAGCCAAATTAAAACTTAAAACCTGGGAACAGACTTTCAGAAATCTCCAAGAACTGTTCTGTCCATTAGAGAGAGTAGTGGATCTTGAGTCATGACCACCTTACAAGATTAAGGAAGGGTGTTCCTAAGGAGTAATCTTGTTGATGCTCGGAGAATGTTGTTTTATATGGTTGAGTAGTTCTTTCTTCTGATGGAAAGGTTTGGTCAGTGTATAATGCGGATACACAATATAGAATAGAGGGGAGAGAGGAAGCCAAAGTCCAAAGAAAAAATGTAATTTGTAAATTTTCCTTGAGTTGCTTTAGAATACAAATTTTTATTTCATCACAAATAATATAATAGCTCCTAGAATTATAACAAAGTGAACATAACCACCATGCAAATCAAGAAATAGTCCATTGCCTACAACCCCGAGGCCCCTATCTTGCCCCCTTCCTATCACAGCTACCTTTTTCCTCCAAAGAAACCACAATTCTGACTTCTAACACTATAGATTAGTTTCAGTGCTTTTGAACCTAAATGGATTCATTTTGTGTCTGACTTCTTTCCTTCAACATTAAGCTTGTGAGAACCAAACATATAATCATAGGTACCTGTAATCCATTTGTTTTCATCGTTCTATACTACTTCACTGTATGAATGTATTGTGATGTGTTTGTTCATCCATGATGGACCTTCATGTTGTCCTCAGTTTGGGGCTGTTACGAGTATATTGCTGTTCATTTTCTTGTATGTGTCTTTTGGCACACAAAGGAATACATTTCTCCTTGGTGTATACCGGGGAGTGGAATTGCTGGTCGTAGGATATGTCTGTATTCAGTGTCAGTTGTTCAGTTGCTGAGTTGCGTCTGACTCTGCGACCCCATGGACTGCAGCATGCCAGGCCTCCCTGTCCTTCACTATTTCCCAGAGTTTGCTCAAACTCATGTCCCTTCTGTTGATGATGCCATCCAACCATCTCATCCTCTGTTGCCCCCTTCTCCTCCTGCTCTCAATCTTTCCCAGCATCACCGTCTTTTGCAATGAGTTGGCTCCTCGCATCAGGTGGTGAAAGTCCTGGGGCTTCAGCTTCCGCATCAGTTCTTCCAGTGAATGCTTGGAGTTGATTTCCATTAGGATCAACTGGTTTGATCTCATTGCTGTCCAGAGTTGCCTGCAGCACCACAATTCAAAAACATCGATTCTTCAGTGTTAGTCGATGATACCAAATACTTTTCCAAAATGATGGTATCAATTTATATTCCCATCACCAAAACATCACAGTTCTGATTGTGCCACATCTTTGCCAACATTTGGTTTGGTTGATTTTTCTAATTCAAGCCAGTCTGTTGTTATCTGGTGTTTCCCAGTCAAGCACTTTTTCGTATGCTTATCGACCATTGGGTATACTGTTTTGTAAAGTGCCTGTTTGAATCATTTGTTCATTTTTAGTAAGTAGATTCTTTTTTATTATTTTACACAGAAGTTATTTTTGTTATTTTAACAGCCATTTGGTTAAATATGTTGGAAGTAATTTCTCTTACTCTCTGGATTAGCTTTTCATTATCTTAATGGTGCCTTTTGATTAACAGAATTTCTCACTTTTATTATAATCATTCTTGTCCTATCATTAGGGTATTTTAAACCTTCTTAAAATAATCCTTTCCTAACTCAGTCATGAAAATATTCTCTTATAAAGGTATTAATGTTCTTCATTTGTCTTTAGGCTTACAATACACTGGGCATTGCTTTTTTTGTGTGCAAGTTGAGGTGGGGATCAAGTTTGTTTTTTCTATATCAGATAATTTATCTGGAATTATTTACTGAGAAACCTACCTTCTTCCCTTGGACACTGTATTCTGTTCCAGTATTCTCTAGATTTATCTAACCTTGTAACAGTGTAGCACTGTCTTAATGACAACTATAATAAATCATGATCTACTAGAGTGTATCCTTTAACCTTGGTTATTCTCAGCTCTTTGTATTTGCATATGCATTTTAAAATTACTTTCTTAATTTGGACATTATAGTTTTGATTGCATTGACATCTTTACAATACTGAGTTTTTAATTCCATATAGTATGTGTATCTTTTCTGTAAATACTTATTTGTATATTGTCTTTTCTGATTTCTCTGTTCAGTTTGCCTTGTGGAGGTTTTAGTTTCCCTTAAATCAATTCCTAAGTATTCTAAAATTTTGATGCAGTTGCGCACATTTTTAAAAATTCCATTTTATGACTTTTTGTCAGAATGTCTCTCTCAATAAAATAGTTACTGTAATTATTGAACTGTTTCCTTATTAACGAACCTTTTAACTGTTAGAATCTTTCACTGTTGCAAACAGTGCTTTAATGAAATTACTATACATCTATTTGTGCATACCAGTGAATGTTTCAATAGGATAGAAGTGGAATTTTTAGAGTTCCTGCCCATCTTAAACGCTGATAGATACTACACAGCTGCCCTCTCAAAATATGGAACCCATTAATACTCAGCTAAAACAAGAATGTCCTTTACTCACATTTCACCAGTATTCATTTAGTTTATGCCAATCTAAGGTTAAAAATTGCATACCACTATTTTTAATTTGTATTTCTCCGATACTCGCATAGTTGGACGACTCTTCATTGTCTTTTGTGACTTGTTTGCCCTTTTGTAAATTGGGCCATTAGTCTCTATTCTTACTGATTTAAAAGGAGGTTTTTATATGTTAAGGGAATTAGTCCTTGATTTCCTTATATATACAGATGTAAATATATATCACAATCCTAGTCTTTAGCTTGCCATTTCTTTTACCTTTTGCTGTCATTCATTATATGGAAATTTTGTTTTTTGTAGTCATATCTTTTCAGGGAGTTGTTGTTTTTATTGTTGTTGGTCTTAAGGAAGCCTTTCCCAACCTAAACTTGAACAATATATGTATTTTAACTCATATGCATGTATATTTAGATTTTTATTCAGTCTGCAATTTATTTCTGTGTGTGGCATATGTAAAGATATGTTATAGGTGGCAGTGTGCTTAGCTTATAGGCTCTGTTTTTGATTTTGTTTTCACCTTAGTTCTAGTTTTTCAGTTGAGAGTCTTAGGGTTTTTTTTAATAGACAAATGATGACAATTTGCATTTGTTGTAAAATAGATATAACATAAAATTTATTATCTTAACCATGAAAGTTTTTCGATCACTTACTCAAAACATTTATTAACACTCTGGATATGTAGCACATAATCGTTTACCTAAGGGTGAATAGATGTTAGCCATTTTAAGTAGAGTTCAGTAGTGTTAAGTATATTTATGTTGTGTAACAGATACCTAGAACTTTTTCATCTTCATACCTGAAATTGTACACATTAAGCAACTGTTTATTTCTCCTGTTTTCCCAAACTCCGGCTACCACTATCCTATTTTCTATTTCTATCAATTTGACTATTTCAGGTACCTCATATAAGTGGAATCATACAATATTTGTCTTTGTGTGACTGGTTTATTTCACTTTGCATAATATCCTCAAGATTCATCCCTTTGTTAAAATGTATCAGATTCTTCTCCATTTTTAAGGTTGAATAATATTCTACTGTATGGTCTGTACCACGTTTTCTTTATCCGTCCATCTGTCAATAAACACTTGGGTTGCTTCTACTTTGAGCTATTGTGAATAATGCTGCTATCACCATAAATGTACAAATATTTCCTTGGGACCCTGCTTTGAATTCTTTTGAGTATATACTAGAGGTGGGATTGTTGGATCATATGGCAATTTTATCTTACTTTTTGAGGAGCCTCCATACTGTTTTTCATAGCTGCTAAATGTATATGATACATTGTTACTGTATTGTGCAAGTTCCAATTTACCCACCTCCTCAACACTTGTTACTTTCTGATTTTTTTATTTGTTTAGCAGTAGCCACCTCAATCAGTGTATTGTCTCATTGGGTTTTGATTTGAATTTCTCTAATTATTAGTGCGGTTGAATGTCTTCTCATGTGCCTATTGGTCACTGGTATACCTTCTATGGATGAATGTCTATTCAAATACTATTGCCCATTTTTAGTCAAATTTTTACCTAGAAAAAAAAAACACAGATTGTTGCCTATCTCTTTCTACGGACTTTTTCTATTGACTACAGCCTCCAAAACAAAGCTAGAAAAGTAGAAATTAATAGACTTCCTTGTGCTATTCCTGATTTTATAGATTTCCATCTAATATTTTCCAGTTAAGCATTATGTTGGTTGGACATTTTTTGGTCAATAGCTTTTATCAAGTTAAGGAATGTTATTTATATATCTGGGCTTCTACATGTTGAAATCACAAAGAGTAGTTTGACTTTAATATGTGAGGGATATATTTATTAAAATGACTGTGTGATTCATGTTATTTAAAAAAAATCTGATTATCCAGTAATTACATTTTAGATTCATTAGTGTGGAACCTTCTCTGTACTATCTCATCATGATGAAAGGCTGAATTTGATTTGCTGATTTTCTGGTCATTTTAAATAAAGAAAAGTCTTAGCCAAGTGTAATAAATTTTGTGAATTCAAGATAAGGTAATCTCAAGGAAACTCTGGAGACATTCTTCATATTTTAAGTAGCAAAGTGTGCGGTGCCTGCAATGGATTTGTTAAGATGGAAACAGCAACGAAATGGGTTTTAGGTCTGCCCCTTGTGTTTTTCTCTGATGATGTTTTTTCCTTAGTATTAATGTTCCTTCTGCAGTGGACTACCAATCGAGCTAAGTGGAAGTGAACTTTGGAAAGCAGCTCTGTTGTGTGTTGAGTTACATGGCATAGCTAGGACAACTCTTGGGGGGCTTCCCTTGCCTTAGTTGGAACACATGTTCTATCTTGTATTGTAATCTTAGAAGTTGCAGGTAAATGGCAGTGAAATCAGAGTCACTGTTGCTTCTAGATCATATCTAACTGTTATTTAGTAACATCTAGCATATTGTAAGTGTCTAGTTCATTATCAGTTCTACTATTACAATGAATAGTATACGTGCATTTATTTAGCAAATATTCACTGAGTGTCTATTATATACTGGTAAGTTTGATAGATGCTTGGAGTTCAAAGATGAATGAGGCAAGATCCTTTCACTCCAGCAACTCAGGGGTACTAGGTAGGTGATGGAAAGTAACCTAGAGGAGAGAGAGGTGAAGTGTATACAAATAAGTGCAATAAAATAGTCTAATGCTCTTATTGAAGTGTGTCTAGCATATCACAGAACACAAAGGAGAGTATGGTCAATCCTATTTGGGGAAACTGGGACAGGCCTCTTGAGCAGACATGGAAGATAGTAGTCTGCACAAGTCATGGGGAAGCAAGGAAGACCAAAGAGTCAGAGGAAGGATGGAGCAGAGCTTGTTTGAAGAATAGTGGATAGTTTATTTTGACTGATAGGTAAGAAGTAAAGGGAATGATATGCAGGGACGTTATTTGCCTGTAAACTTGGAGAAGGCCAGGTCTTTACGGGAGAGAAAAATGTGGTGTTATGCTGTGCTGAAGACCTTGGGCCATAGATAGTGGGGAGAACTATTGAAAGGTTTTAGGCAGGGGAGTAACAGAACCAAGTGCAGATATTGTAGGACTACTTTAGAGATATTGAGGATGAGTATGGATCTGGGAAGGAGGTGAGTGGCTACTGGGGGAAGTAGGGAGACCAGTTTGGTGTGATCCTTGTAGTGACCCAGAAGATAGATGATAGAGGCAATCAATGATTTCTACTTTCCTGTGAACACATACATCTAAAAAAATTGTTATTTTTGATATTGGAATCAATATCAAAATTGGACATTGGAATCAAAGTTAATAAAAAAAAATTTAGATATTCTTGGTTGCATTTTAGGTGATGGTTATACCTTTTGCTAAGCCAGGGCTACTAGAAGAATAAAATAATTTGAATTCATTGCGCGCCCAGCCTGGAATGAATGTGCAACTTAATAGCAGTATGTATTTATCCTTATGGCTTCCCTGGTGGCTCAGTGGTAGAGAATCCACTGATTATGGATTATCCAATACATGGGTAAAATATGTGTTCAGCTCTAGGTCAACTTGCTTGAAACAAATGTACAAAACCAGTTGTCTAAAACCAGTTTACCTGGATTAGTTTATCAACCACTTATTTCTGTCTTCGGGGCTTCCCTGGTAGCTCAGCAGTAAAGAATGCCGGCAGCACAGGAGACTCAGGAGACATAGGCTGGATCCCTGGGTCAGGAAGATCCCCTGAAGAAGGAAATGGCAACCTACTCTAGTATTTGTGCCAGGAAAATCCCATGAGCAGAGGAACCTGGCAGACTACAGTCTGTGGGGTCACGAAGAGTCAAACACGACTGAGCGCACGCACACACACACATTACTGTCTTCAACAGCAAATAATCATGTTTGCAACACTCCAGCACAATAACCTACTGCTGACCCACCAGGGACTTTCTGTGATGGGGCAGTTACTTTCTGAGGACATCAGCTGCTCCTTCCTGGTCAGCAAAGTCAGTACCTTACAATCAAACTGGGTAAACCATTTTCCTCTGCTTCTTTTCACATTCTACCCATCGTTCCCCCAGTTCCAGAAAGCCTTTGACTGTTCCACCCTCTCATGAGCGCCTCTGAATCCCTTGGTCACTAGGTACTACCTGTGATAGGTCTTCTGTTGTTGAATTTTTATTCAAATTATGCATCATTTAACATTTTGTGTGTTCGTTTTGTGTCCCAATTCATTTCTCAGTCTCTAGAGAGGCAGGAAGTAATCTGGGAAGCCTGTTAATTCAGATAATACCGATATCTGGAGTAGGGTCCATGAATCTGCCTTTTTCACACGATGCACAGGTATATAGTGCTAGATCAGTAGTCTTCTAATGGGAGGATGCAGAAGGACCCTCTAAGGGGTGAGGGGGAGGCATGGATAATTTTGAGCAATTTACCTTCCATATCCTCAACTTTCATTAGCGTTTTCTTTTAAGTTTATTTATCTGTCTGTTTATTTTCGGCTGCCCTGGCCCTTTATTACTGCTCAGGCCTCTGTAGTTGCAGTGAGCGGGGTCCACTCTCCAGCTGCGGTGTGTGGGCTTCTCATTGCAGTGGCCTCTCTTGTTGCAGAGCTCAGGCTCAAGGCCTCCGTGGTTGTGGCTCCCGGATTCCACAAAGTACAGGCTTAATAGTTGTGGTACACAGACTTAGTTTTTCTGTGGCATGTGGGATCCTCCCCGATCAGATATTGAACTTGAGGCTCCTGCATTGGCAGGTGGATTCTCTACTACTGAGCCACCACGGAAGCCCTTCTTAAGTTAGTACTTTCTTAATTTAAATGGACCTCTAGCCAGTTTATAAAGGGAAAGTATTTAACCTATTCCAAATTTTGCTCTACCTGCTCAGGTGTAAAAACCACCAGGGTGTCAAAGGATAATTCCTAGTAATGGTATCCATGAAGCCTTCTTTACTAGAGCACCAAAAGTTTCATCCTATCCATTCCAGTAAGAGTTATATTTCCAAATAAATTTTATTGTTTAATAATGATCACATTTCAATATGTTTTCATAGGTTAGATACTAAAAAAAATTTTGATAACTTAGCCCAGAAGTAAACCTAAAACTGGGCTTCCCAGATGGCTCAGTGGTAAAGAATCTGCCTGCCAATGCAGCAGACACTGGTTTGATCCCTGGGTTGAGAAGATTCCCTGGAGAAGGAAATGGCAACCCCACTCCAGTATTCTTGCCTGGAAAATCCCATGGACAGAAGAGCCTGGCAGGGCTACATTCAGACACGAGTTAGTAACTAAACAACAACACTACCACCTAAAACTGATTGTGATCAGAGGAAAGTTTTAAAAATCATTTTTGTATTTGTATTCCTTGAAAATTATAAGAGGGTGAATGATAGTCATTCAAGTATAAAAAAGCTATTACTTTTTTTTTTTTGGAGGGGGGTTCCTTTTTTATTAGAGGATACTTGCTTTATTACTGAATTCTGTTAAAAGTAACTGAAATGTTTAAAAGGAAGAAAAAGAGCCAGGTAAAATGTCTGAATGTTAAAGCCATTTGTTCACAGCCTTTTAAAACAGATAATGCTGAGTGGCAAATTATGGTATTATTAGATTCCATTAACTACATTTAAAAAATTAGTAGCTTTACTTTTCAGATCAGTATTTATAAATTGTCCTGTTTAAACTTACAGTGACAAGTTTCAAATGTCAGTGTAGAATGTGTGAGTTTATTTTTTTAGAGAAATTTTAGTGGGTGCATGAGCAAGAGTTTCAAGAGGACTTTTCTAGTTTGTACTTTGAGAAACGCTGCCTCAGAAGCACTGGTGACCATGTTAAAAATGTAGCTCACTGGGTCTGATCCAGGAATGATCGTGTGTGTGATAATAGCTGACATTTATTTAGTTCTGTGTGCCAAAGCAAGTGAAAGCGGCAGGTTCACTTCTACAAAACGTGTCAATTCTATTTGCCTTTCCTGAGGGCCTGGCAGAGCTCTGTTCCCTGTGGCTTACTGCATGGTTCTCGGTGGCTATAACCAGAGCCTAAGGTTACAGAGGACACAGCCAATTCCCTCAAGTATGAGCCTGCTCAGAGAACTTGCTCGCCTCCCTTCCCACTCCTGCACTTGTGGAGTCAGCCCATCTTTAGACAGTCTCAGAGCAGAAGCGTCTGGACTCTCTCCCCAACCTCCTCACACCTGTCCCCTTCTCACCCGAACTCAGATCAGCTGTAGGGTGTTTGAAGAAGAGTGGGATGGCCAATGTCACTGCCAGGAGCAAACAGATTCTGTCCTTTTGTGCTGTACCTGGAGGAGCTTCCTGCTTCTGCGTCAGGTATGAGCTGAGCTTCCAGCACTCTGAGCCAGACCTCTGGGGGATCAGCGAGATGGGAGTGTGGTCTCTGTCTTGCTTTGTTCCTTTTCTTTCTTTAAAGTGGGTCACTGCCTTTATTTATTTGTTTGTTTTATTAATTTTTTGAAGTATAGTTGATTTAAAATACTGTTAGTTTCAGATATACAGCAGTTATTCAGCTATATACATACATACATGATTTATATATATTTGTATATTTATTATCTTTCATATTATTTCCCATTACAGGTTATTACAAAATACTGAATATAGTTTCTTGTGCTATATAGTAGATCACTGTTGTTTATATGTTTTGTTTATAGTAATTGTTGTTGTTCAGTTATGTCTGACTCTTTGCAACCCCATGGACTGCAGCATGCCAGGCTTCTCTGTTCTTC
Source organism: Cervus canadensis (assembly GCF_019320065.1). Taxonomy (NCBI): domain Eukaryota; kingdom Metazoa; phylum Chordata; class Mammalia; order Artiodactyla; family Cervidae; genus Cervus; species Cervus canadensis. The sequence goes on from NC_057391.1 coordinate 26,885,901, forward strand.
ACTGTCTCCCAGACTTTGCTGAAACTCATGTCCATTGAGTTGGTGATGCCATCCAACCATCTCATTCTCTGTCACCCCTTTCTCCTCCTGCCCTCAATCTTTCCCGGCTTCAGGGTCTTTTCCAATGAATCAGTTCTTTACATCAGGTGGCCAAAGTATTGGAGCTTCATCTTCAGCATCAGTCCTTGCGATGAATATTCAGGACTGATTTCCTTTAAGATTGACTGATTTGATCTCCTTGCTGTCCAAGGGACTCTCAAGAGTCCTCTCCATCACCACAATTTGAAAGCATTGATTCTTTGGTGCTTAGCTTTCTTTTTTGTCCAACTCTCACATCCATCCATGACTACTGGAAAATCCATAGCTTTGACTATACCGACCTTTGTAGACAAAGTGATGTTTCTGCTTTTTAATATGCTGTCTAGGTTTGTCATAGTTTTTCTTCCAAGGAGCAAGCATCTTTTTAATTTCATGGCTATAGTCACCACCTACAGTGGTTTTGGAGTCCAAGAAAATAAAGTCTGTCACTGTTTCCACTTTTTCCTCATGTATTTGCCATGAAGTGATGGGACCAGATGCCATGATCTTAGTTTTTGGAGTGTTGAACTTTAAGTCAGCTTTTTCACTCTCTTCTTTTACCCTCATCAAGAGGCTGTTTAGTTCCTCTTTGCTTTCTGCCATTAGCATGGTATTATCTGCATATCTGAGATTGTTGCTATTTCTCCCAGCAGTCTTGGTGGCAGCCTTTGAATCGTTCAGCCCAGCATTTCGCATGATATAGTCTGAATAGCTGTTAAATAAACAGGGTTAAACATACAGCCTTGACGTACTCCTTTCCCAATTAATGTGTATCATTTCATCCCAAACTCCCAATTTACCCCTCTCCACCGTCTCTCCTTTGGTAATCATAAGTTTGTTTTCTATGTCTGTGAGTCTGTTTCAGTTTTGTGAGTTCATCTGTATCACTTTTTAAGATTCTACATATAAGTGACATCATATGACATTTGTCTTTCTCTGATTTCCTTCACTTAGTCTGATCATCCATCCATCCATGTTGTTGCAAATGGCCTCATTTCATTCTTTTTTATGGCTATGTAATATTCTGTTGTACATATATACCATATCATCTTAAACCAATCATCTGTTTATGGGTGGTTAGGTTGTTTCTGTATCTTGGCAGTTGTGAATAATACTGCAATGAACGTTGGTGTGTGTGTGTCTTTTTGAGTTAGAATTTTTGTCTTTTCTTGATGTATGCTCAGAGATGGGATTATGGGGTTGTATAATAACTGTATTTTTAGTTTTTTAGGGAACCTCCATACTGTTATTCATAGTGGCTGCACGTTTTACATTCCCACTAACAGGATAGGAGGGTTCCCTTTTCTCCATACCCTCTTCAGCATTCATTATTTGTAGATGTTTTGATGATGTTCATTCTCAATGGTATGAGGTAGTTTTGAGCTTTGATCTCATTTTAGTTTTTATCTTGTCACATGCCTGTTAACCATCTCTATGTCTTCTTGGAGAAATGTCTATTCGGGTGTTCTCCCATTTTTTTGACAGGATTGCTTATTTTTATGGAGCTGTATGACATGTTTGTATATTTTGGAACTTAATTGTCAGTTGCATTGCTTGCAGATATTTTCTCCCATTCCATAGGTTGTCTTTTCATTTTGTTTATGGCTTCCTTTGCTATCCGAAAGCTTTTAATTAAGTCTCATTTGTTTATTTCCATTACTCTAGGAGACAGTTCCAAAAATATATTGCTGCCATTTATGTTTTGCCTATGTTTTTCTCTAGGAATTTTATAGTATCCGGTCTTATATTTAGAATGTTAATCCATTTTTATTTTTATTTTTGTGTACAGTGTTAGGGAATGTTCTAATTTTATTCTTTTATATGTAACTGTCCAGTTTTCTCAGCACCACTAATTGAAGAGACTGTCTATTCTCTATTGTATATTCTTGCCTCCTTTGTCTTAGACTCATTACAATAAGTGTATGAGTTTATTTCTGGGTTTTCTATCCTGTTATATTGATCTGTGTGTCAGTTTTTGTGCCAGTGTCATATTGTTTTGATTATTATAACTTTGTACTATAGTCTGAAGCCAGGGCAAGTGATTCCTCCAGTTCTGTTCTTCTTTCTCAAGATTGTTTTGGCTATTCAGGATTCTTAATTTTAATAAGGATCAGAAATAAGTCAGTTGCTACAAAATTCAAAGTCATTTTTAAAATTAGTTGTGAATGGTTACAACCCTGATAAGATATATAGAACAAAGAATAGAAGGAGTACAAGAAAATGCTAACAGTGGTGTCTCAGAGGAGTGGATTTACCTGTTTTCTAAATTATAATTCTTAAATATAAGCATGCTTATATTGCTTTTACAATTTAGAAATCTGTTCTAAATTATCCTTTCTAAGAGGTGGGATATAAGACACTCATAAGTGGCACAAATGAATACTCTATCACTTGTTCTCCAAGAGAATATTTCCATTCTTCAGTGATAACAACTAATAATGAATCTGTTTTACATCTGTCAAGCCCTACGGAAATGAACTAAATATTACATGCAGAGTAGATAACTATAATCCATAGTATAATGCTATGAGGTAGATCATTATTCATAGTTTATTAAAGAGGGTACTGAACTTTAGAAAAAGTTATGTACTTTTCTTGGGCTTTGCATAGCTAGTAAAGAGAGAAGCTAGTATTTAAACTTTGGTAGCTGGTTCCAAGACTACTGTTTTGCATCATTAAATTGACAGACATGTCAGCTCACACCAGCTGACACCATGCTCCATCCTTTCTGAGTAAATATAGGAACATTTCTAGGAACTGAAATGAGAGCTCAGTTTGAAATGAATGGAAAAAAATATTGGATATGGCATGATGATGAATGGATAAAATCCTGTAATGTGTTCTGACAAGAAATTGTGTATAGAGGAGGTAATTCACATAATAAACATTCAACGTTAATTTTAGTTGAAATGCAACATTTATTTAAATGATATTGCCTGAATACCTCCTACATGCCGGGACTTGTTTGAGGCATTGAAATACATCAGTGAATCAAGAAGGAAAAAGTTCAGCCTTCTAGAAGCTTGCTTCTAAGGGAACAGGGGGGCATGTTAGTGGTGAATACAGATAGTGAAGACATAAAATAGGTAGATTGTATATTAGATGGTGATAAATGCTATGGAAAAGAAAAGTTGGAGAAGAGGCACTGGGATTGTGGTGGAAGACTTGATTACCACTTTAAATAGTATGGTCTGGATAGAACTCCTTAAGACTGTGACATTTGAGCAAAGAAATAAGAAAAGAGAAAAGAAATTGAGCAAAGAAATAAAAGAAGTAAGGGGCTGCAGGGGAAGGGAACTGCCAGTGCAAAGTCTCTGAGTGCAGAATGGGTGTAGTGTGGGCTGGGGAGCTGCCCCTGTTAGCCAGAAATGGAAATTCAAGAGAAATGTAGTCAGAGGCTCTTAACCTGGGGTCTGAGGACCTCTAAGGAGTTCAAGGATAAAATTCAGGGGGTCTGTTAATTTGGATGGGAAAACATTCCATCCAGTTTTTTTCATAATAACATAATAACTGGAATTTTAACATTTTTCATCAGGTCCCAATCCTAGATAACAGACCTGATGACCTTGTCAGCAATGGAAGTCACAGATATTATCACATCCCATGATGGTTGTTGTATACCTCTTAAAACATGGTTATTTTCATCACCACATCACATCAAAGTTCCGTTAGTCATTAGACCTGCCACTGGATCCTATTATTTAATGTATTAATAAAGGAGTACATGTATTACTATTATATACCACAATTAAAATAACACTGAGTTGGTTTCCTCTGTAATCTATGGTATTTCATTTTATACATCTAAATATAGTCTTCGGAGAAAGGCTATGCCTTCCTCCAGGGCATTTTCCCGACTCAGGGACTGAACCCTTGCCTCTTATGTCTCCTGTGTTGGCAGATGGGTTCTTGACCACTAGTGCCACCTGGGAAGCCTAAAGGGATCAGTAGGCATTGCCACTGCCCGAGAGGCCTGTGGCATAAAAGGCATGGAGGAATCGCTGACGAAGAACTTTGCAGGCCAGTGTGAAATCTTGTTTGAGGTTGGCCTCTTTGTTGAGAGTGAAATAGGGAGCTGTGAGGGAATTTTGAGCAGAGACTTGACATGATTTTCTTTGTGTCTAGAAAAGCCCATTCTGGCTGCTGTGTTTAATTAGGGACAAGGGGGCGGGGAAGGAGGGTGGGGGCCCAGCAGACCCAGGTTGCAGTTATCAGATTGTTATGTTATCATAACATAATATGCAATGCAGGAGACCCTGGTTTGATTCCTGGGTCGGAAAGATCCCCTGGAGAAGGGATAGGCTACCGACTCCAGTATTTGTGGACTTTCCCTGATGGCTCAGCTGGTAAAGAATCCGCCCGCAATGCGGGAGACCTGGGTTCAATCCCTGGGTTGGGAAGATCTCCTGGAGAAGGGAAAGGCTACCCACTCTAGTATTCTGGCCTGGAGAATTCCATGGACTGTATAGTCCATGGGGTCACAAAGAGTCGGACATGGCTGAGCAACTTTCACTTTGATGGTGATCCAGGCAAGAGATTGTACTTGCTTAGGGCACAGTGGCATGGCCTATGGTGGTAGAAAAGGAGGCAGTAAAAAATAATCAGATTTTGAATTTGTTTTAAAGGCAGAACCATTGGGGTTTCTTGATTGGATATAGGGGAGAGTAGTCAGGGATGACCACAGAGTTTTTGACTTGAGCCATGGGAGGACAGAACTGCTGTTGATAGGAGAAGACTTGGTGGTAGGGGAAAGAGGAAGCATTATTTCTGAGATGTGAAACTTGAGGCATCAATTTGACATGCACACGGAATTGCTAGCAGGCATTTGGATGCTATATGAGTGTGGAGTTGGGGGTGAGGAGGGCTTCTGAGATGTGTATTGGGGAGTCATTTGCACATCTAAAAGTTGATATTTAAAACTCAGATTGGTGAGATGCTGAATGGAGATAGAAAAGGCGAACCAGGAGGGCATGACCCTAGAGAACTCCAGCTGCAAGAGATTGAGGTGAAGAGGAAAAATCAACAAAGTAAACTGAGGATGAGTGCCCAGTGAGGTAGCCAGAAAACCAAGAGATCATAGAATTCTGAATGCTGAGTCCAAAAAGGAGTATGAAGGAGTGGGGAAAGTGTGCCAAAGGGTAGAGCAGAAAAAAATAAGGACCGAGAATTGACCATTGAATTTAGAAGCACAGAGGATCCTGGTGGAGGGGACTTGGGCAGAAGTCTCATTCTGAGTGACTTTAAGAGAATGACAGTTGGAGACAATATGTGAGCAACTTTTTTGAGAAGTTTTGCAAAAGGAACTAAATCGGGGTAGTAGCTGGTGGGGCATGTGGGGTCAAAAGAAAGGTTTCATTTTGTTCTAACTAAGATGGGAGATGTAATAGTTCTTTTGTATGCCAGAGAGAAGGTTCTAGCAGAAAGGGGAAATTTGAGGTAGGAAGAAGGCAGGCTTCCTGGAATGGTATCTTTGAGAAATTGATTTGAATAGAGATCTTAGGTACCAGCAGAGGAGTTGGCTTTGATAGGAATATGAAAAGTCATCTCTAGTAACTGATCCCAAGAGCAAAGCCTATGGGTATCAATGCTGGTAGGTAGAACGATGTGGAGGTTCTTCCAGCAGTTTCAGTTTTGTCAGTGAAGTAGGAAGCAAAGTTATCAGTTTGGAATGAAAGTGAAATTATTGAAGGGGAAAAAATTATTTTTTAATACTAGTAATAACAGCTAAAAATATGTGTTATACACCTATGCACCAGACAGTGCTGTAAGTACTGTACAAATATTAACTCATCTCTTTAGCAACTTTGTAAGGTAGGAATCGTCATTATCCTTAGTTAAGGATGAGGAAACAGGCACAGCAGGTGAAATAACTTGACCCAGATGCCACTACTTGTGGGTGCCCAAGCTAGCATGCAAACCAGATATCCTAGGTCCAGAGTCTGCTCTCAGTATCTACAGTGAAACTGACCTTCTCAAAGATGGTACCCACTTTACTTCCTTAACCAGTGACCCTCAGTGTCCTACAAAATGAAATACTAGAATGTCACCCTCTTAAGATGAGAGAAAGTACGGCAAACCACTTAGCACAACGCCCGATTCACAGAAAACAATCAATTAATGTTCTAACAGCAGTTCATTTTTGTTGATAAAGGTGTTAATGGTTTATGATTCTGTTGATTGCTTTTTAGACAGCATTAGGTGTCATGGTTTAAAAATGGTTTCCAACTAGAGGAACAGAAACAGTATCTTACGATTTATTAATGTTTATGTGATTACCAGCAAGGTTGAATGTTTGCTCCTACGCTTAGAGGACATGGAAACAGTGACTCTGACTTTGTATTTCTGTGACATCTGTTGCCACAGTAACTAAGGCAGTGAATCAGAGAGGGAGTGTGTGAATCCACGAGCCTGGCCGCCAGCTTGCTGGTTGAGTGAGCCAAAGGGGCTGGATGAGCTGGAAGCTGTAGAATCTGATGGCTGGATGCATCTTGGTGCTTATTCAGCTGTGGCTTCTCTATTAGGAGCAGCTGTGAATGTGGCTCCAGGAGTCTCCCTCACAAAATGAAGCACATGATGACAGTTGGAGGAAGAGTAAATATTACTAAAGATGAATGGGTATAGTAATGACTAAGTGGGAAAAAAAACCTGTGGACGTGTGGGGATGAGTTCATGCTGATTAGTTGGTACCATGAGGGATGAATTTTAGGAAACCACTAATTGGGGTGGATCCTCTGCAGAGGACTGGGCCTGAGTCAGATCTGTTATGTGGGATGAGTCCTCCAAGGAAGTCCGTATCTGCAGGCTGTGTCCTCAGCAGACCCTCCAGAATGCTGGCTCCTTCTGGTAGTGAGTGGAAAGCTTGGGTTGGTGTTATCATGATTGATTTTTGTCCTCATCAATGAATACGTATAGAGCTGGACTAGTATACAGAGTATAGCCAGGCTTCCTGGGTTCAGATCCTGGCTATATTCCTTATCATCCCTGTGAACGTGGGCAAGGACTTCACCTCTCTGGGTCTCAGTTTCTCTCTAAAATGGGGGTGTGCTTGTGGGCATGCTAAGTGGCTTCAGCCTTGTCCGACTCTTTGCGACCCCATGGGCTGTAGCCCGCCAGGCTCCTCTGTCCATGGGGTTCACCAGGCAAGAGTACTGGAGTGGGTTGTCATGCCCTCCTCCAGGGCATCTTCCCAACCCAGGGATCGAACTCACATCCCTTACACACCTGCATTGGCAGACAGGTTCTTTACCACTAGAGCCACCTGGAAAGCCCCAATATGGAGGCAATAATAACACGTCCCACATAAAATACATACAACTGTATGGAATTGAGTTAAAATATATTTCATCAAATGTCTGATGCACATTATCTGCATCTCAAATGACAGTGTTATAATTGGCATTTTGCAATCAAAATTGGCAGCATTTTTTTTCTCTCTTAGTGGTACATAAATAATGATTCATCTTGAAATCAATGGTGTCTTATGTTTGAGGAAATATTGTATATTATTAGTAGAGCATTAATTATGGCTTGCTAATAGAAAATGCTATGTAAGTGTTAACATTTATTTGGCTTTACAATCACAACCAGATCCTAATGACTCTGCTAAACACATAAGAATATATTCATTGCAAGCTCCTTATCCCTGTACTGTGAGAGCTCTGAAAGGCAAAACAAAAATCTAAGTAAGTTAGAATATCTACCCATAAAGAGTCACGTGATCTCCTGTTTCAGGACATGTTATATGACTTTCAAGGTTACTTATGTCTTGACCGCCCAGATCACTCCCCCTAATACGTGGGTAACATATTCCAAATTCTGGCCACTCTGCTCTCCACATGGTAGTCTCTTCCATTTCAGCCAGCTAATACTGGACGTCTGTATCCTAGCCCCACATATACTCCTCAAGAGAGCTTTAATTTTGAGAAGATAAATTTTAATACCCCAGTTTCTGCCCACCACCTTCTTTCATTCCAGCTTTACGCCTCAGTTGCCCCCAGACCACAGATTCCTTCTCTTCCTTGGGGGCTTGATGCCAGACATCTTCCTGTATGTCTGTCAGCCTTTCCTGTCTTCCCTTCCTTCTTAGGACACTGAAATCCTTTCTTCAGTCAGTTCTTGGTAATGTCCTTCGTTTCTTGACCGCGTCATCTTCTGTGGCAGCCTTCTGACGAAACCCCAGACCTGGAGGGATCCAAACATCTGTTTCTTCTTCCTTTGGCCCAGGCTGTGGAAGCCTTTGGAGAAGATGATTCCGTGTCCAGGTTCTGCCCCTGAGCCTCGCAGCCCTGCCCCACCCACCGCTTGAATAAGTGTTGCTAGACCGCTCTCCTGTGTCCACGGCAGCTGCTCTTTCCAGCATGTTCCACCACACGCTCAAAATTTCCGGTTCTTGCCTTTCAGCCTGAACATCTGACCTCATTTAAAAGTCATGGAGAGGCTTCAGAGTATGGTAGAAAATACTTGTTAGAAGTAGTCAGGAAATCTGAGCTCTGATCAACAGCCATGTGACTTTTTCCCCCTTCTTGTAGTTATAAAAAGTGTTTTCACCTGAGTATGGATCTGAGCTTCTGTTCTAGAGCAAATGAGTCATTTTTATTTGGATATTAGTTTCTTCCTGTGTACCTTGAGGGAGAGGCTCTGGTCTAAGCGACTTCTGAAATTTTGTCTTTAAAAATTCTGTAATTTTGTAAAAGAAGCAGACGCACAGATACAGAGGACAGACTAGTGGTTGACAGTGATGGGGAGGGGCAATCGAGGGGGGTGTGTGTTTGTGTTAGTTGCTCAGTTGTATCCGACTCTTTGTGATCCCATGGGGGAGGTACAAACCCTGAGTGTAAGGTAGTCTCAGGGATGTATTGTACCACACAGGACATGTAGCCAGTGTTTTCTAACAAGTGTAAATTGAATGTAACCTTTAAACTTGTGTAAAAATTTTAAAAGAATCTGTGATTTTAAGATTTAAGTTTTGTGTGGTTTTCTGAACAATCTCTAATTTACAGGAAGAGATTATTTCTGATAATGTCGTTTCTTTGGTAAAATGAGAAAATTCTCATTTGTCATAGAAACCTGGAAGGCATGTTGCCTTTTGTGATAGCAAGTTTATCCTTTTCCTATTTTATTTTTGAATTAGTAAAACTGATTTCCTGTGGTTTGGGCTATCATTTTATCAGTAGAAAGGAAGAGAAATTTGAGTATTTTGTTTTTCTGAAATAGAGTTAATCAAGACTTTGCCTTGAACCTCAGACTGGGGTTCCTGGGGAAGAAGGATGTATGTTTCCTGACCAGGTTTCACACTGAAGAGTGGGTTGGGTATATCAGCCAGCAGCACCTGAAGCTTTGCTGCAAGAATAAACTGCACATTTCTTAATATTTGCAAATGATGTAAGTGACGGGGTTAATATCTAAACTATGCAAACAGCTTATACAACTCAATATCAAAAAAACTAAAACCCAGTCAGACCTAAATAGACATTTCTCCAAAGAAAACATGCAGATGGCCAACAGGCAAATGAAAAGATGCTCAGTATTGCTAATTATTAGAGAAATGCAAATCAAACCACAAGGAAGTGTTGGCCCTACACTGATCAGAATGGCCATCATCAAAAAGTCTACAAACAATAAATGCCGAAGAGGGCATGGAAAAAAGAGAACCTTCTTACAGTGCTGTTGGTGATGTAACTTGGTATAGCCACTATGGAGACCAGTATGGAGGTTCTTTAAAAAACTAAAAATAGAGCTACCATATGATCCAGCAATCCCACTTCTGGGCTTGTAACCAGAAAAGACAAAAACTCAAAAACTCGAAAAGATGCATGCGCTGCAATGTTCACTGCAACACTATTTACAATAACCAAGATACGGAGACACCGAAGTGCCCACAACAGATGACTGATTGGTTTAAGAAGATACAGTATGTGTGTGTGCACGTATATATGTACGTACATGCACATGCATGCCTACATACACACACATTATGGAATATTACTCAGCCATAAACAATAATGAAATGATGCCATTTTCAGCAATATGGATAGACCTAGAGAATATCATAATAAGTGAAATAAGACAAAGGCTTATGTTATATGATATCACTTATATGCAGAATCTAAAAAATAATACAGATAAATGTATATACACAACAAACAGATTTACAGACATGGAAAACAAACATGGTTACAAAAGGGGAAAGGGTGGGGCATAAATTAGGAGTATGGGATTAACAGATACAAACTACTATACATAAGCAACAAGGATTTACTGTATAGCACAAGAAACTATATTCAATATCCTGTAATAGCTTATAATGGAAAATAATCTGAAGATACATATGTGTGTGTATATATAATCTGAAAAAAAATATATGTATATGTGTGTGTATATGTATATAAAACTGAATCACTTCTCTGTATACCTGAAACACATGCAATATTGTAAGAACAACTAAATACTTCAGTTAAAAAGCTGCGCATTTTCTATCAGTTGAGCTGATATCCTTTACACGCTGCTCAGATAGTATACTTCTAGAATGATAATCTAGCGGGTTACATTGGGTTTACTAGTAAAGTGGAATTGACCAGAAGATCTTGCCATTTTTATTCCCGTCTGCAGTTCCTTCTATATCATCCTGCCTTTTGAACGTTACTTTAGGATGCTAAAATTTCAGAGGAAGTACAGGAGGGCAGGGAAGAACCCAAGTCCTGTGCATTGGCTGTTTGCTCATCATCAGCTTGGATGGAGGAGAGCTTGGAGTTAGTAGCAGATGGAGATGAATGCTTTTTACAGTCTAGATACATGTGACACCTTATAGCGTCCCCCGACAACATTGTTTGAGGATAACCCTAACAGTAACTGTGGTTCTCAGCCTTGGCTGTCTATCAGAATCACCTGGAAAGCTGTTAAAAAATCCAGTGCCTAATGTGCATCTCATACCAACAAAATCTATCTCTGGGCTGAAATTCCTGCTTCAGTGGTTTTTCAGCCTCCCTGGGTGATTCTAATATGTAGCCAAGGCTGAGAACCACTGAATAGAGGCTTTACAGGGAGGGATTAAATTGGTTGGCTGATGCGGAAGTTTGGCTTTCACAAGGGAGCTGGTTGTGTCTCCAGTTTGTCTTGGCTGATTTTTGACTGTAGTAACACTGGAGCAAGCTCAGAGGTGGGCAGCTGGGCACAACTGACTTTTCAGAAGTGTGTGTTTGAGGGGCCACTGTGTTGTGTGTGTTGAATCACTCTTTGTCTTCATGTGCTCTTAACAATGGCCTTCCTCTCTCTCTACAAGAAGGGGAAGAGGGTGATGTGTGCATTTGTGTTCTCTGTTGCCTTCATTTCGTGTCATTGTTTATTGAGTTCACTTTAAAAAGTAGATAACTGACTTCCTTGTAATTTTCAGTGAAAAATCATATGAAAAGATCAGATTACTTGGGGGAGAAAACAAAACTCAAACTGCCATTATAAAACTAAAGCAGCAAAATCCAGGAGATTTCAAAGAAAGTGAGCTCAACTGCAATGTCTAGAATCAGTGTTTCTAGGTAGCTAAAAGATTTCTACTGTAACTCCATTTCTGTGCACGCATAATCTCCGATTTTTAGAAATTCTTGACCTGTTGTGCATAGTTCTCCCTAAGAGTGCCAAGAGATCCTGAAGTAGGGTTGCCAGACAAAATATAGGATGTTCCGTTAAATATGACTTTCAGATAAACAATAATTTTTTAGTGTTAAGTACCACATATTGCCTGAGACACACAAACACTAAAAAATGATCTGCTGGTTATCTGAAGTTCACTTTTAACTGAGATATCTTGAGTTTTTATTTTACTTTTTTTATGATTATATATATATGTATATATATATTTTAATTTATTTATTTGACTACATCAGGTCTTGCTTGCAACAGGAGGGATCTAGTTCCCCCACCAGAAGTCAAACCTGGGTCCTGTGCATTGGAGGTTTTTCTTAGATGTCTAATAGGTTTTCTCATCTTTGGTTTTAGGATTGAGAGAGACTTGAAAATAGATATATACATGAAAAATCAGTTCTTAAATTCTGACTGGTAGAAGCGATGCAAGTCAAGACTTTACACTTAACAGGCAATAAGCACAGTGGCGGGTGTAATGTGTTGTATTTTGGAGTACTTTTCCACCATGTGGGAGAAACAAGTGTCCTGTTGCCCTTAGAAATCTGGGCAGGTAGCCTGGCCTCCTGAGTACTTGTCTGGCCTGGTTTACTAGAAAATTCCACTCTCAGTCAAGTTAAAGCTGGCTGGCTTTCACCTGCCTCTCCAGGGACTGACCTTCATCTCCCCTTCTCCTGAGGTGCCTTTTGTTGGCTGTAAAGGACTCTGTCAGCTACAGGGTCCAGGGACAAGCTAAAGAGTGAAGAACCTCTCCCAGAGTTTTCAGCCAGATCATCTAATGCTTGTATGTGCCCCATGAGGAATGTATTTTCACTTGAACTCTGTGTATGCTTTCTAACTTTTCTCACTGACTTTAAATGAAGTTTTATGTAGAAAAAGTATATGTGTGAGATTTTGAACACATTCGTTATCTTTTGTGGAAGAGAGTCCTGCGTAATTTCAAACTACTAGGAAAATAGAGAAGTGGAATGAGCACTTACATACTAATCATCTGTATGCAAACATGTTGCCACAGTTTCTTCAGACTTGTGAAGCCAGGGCTGAGACCACTTTTATAACCCCTCTTAATCCAATTTCTCTGCTTTTCTCCCCAGCCACTTTCTGGTTTTTGTGGGGGTCACCACCATTACAGGAAAGTCAGTTGTGAATGGCATCATCTGTGTATTCCTAGACAGTATATAGCATGGATTTTCTAAACTGTGTATATATGGTATTGCCATATATACTTTGACAATCATATCACTGTAAATAATACCAGCATTGTCTTTTCCTTTCCAGTTTTCACATCTCATTTCTTACGGCATAGTCCCAGACCTTTAGTATACATAGGAAAACATGAGTGACTGTGGGTATTCTTAAGCTGGCTTCCTGAGGTTTTGCTATGAAATATGAAGTTTGCTGAAAAATTCTTAATGTCCTGAATTTGACTTCCTTCTATTCTAAATTAGCTCAGAGTTTTTTTCTTTTTCTTTTTAAAATGGGGGGTGACTGTTGAGCTTTATCAGGACACTTTTTTGTTTCATTCTGTATCATTTTGAGACTTTGAGATACAATGCCTTTTCTCCTTTAGTGTGTTAGTATGTTAGATATCACTGATAAGTTTTCAGATGATATATAATTCTTACATTCTTAGAATAAACCTTGCCTAGTTACATGGCTTATTTTCATATGTTGGCTAATTAGCTTTGCTAATTTTAGTTTTACTTTTTAGTCTATCCTCTTATTGATTTTAATTGTATTATAGAAAGTGAACGTGGTCTGTATAATATTTAAATTTTTTGGAGCGATTTTCTCTGTGATTAATTTTAGAAAATACATCATGTATCTGAAAAGGATGCATGTTGTTTCTGTTGGATTCTGGGATATGGATAGTAAAGTTTGTTTCTTATGCCAGTCACTTGTGTTTTTATTTGCTTGATCTAAATAGTTTCTAATAGAAGGGTTCTGCTTATCTCCTATCATTTAATTTATTTTGTCAATTTTTACTTTATGTATTTTAAGGCTAAGATGTTAGTGACATTCAAGATCATTACTATACCCAATGCCTTAGTTAAGAAGTAAAACATTAGAAATACATTTGTACCCTCCTGGGCGCCTTCTACCTTCCCCTTATGTGAAATTGTTTATTAATCCCATGTACTTCTTTATACATAGGTATAAAATCCCTAAGTATGTATAATATGATTGTGTGTTTTAAAAATTCTAAAAGTGACATCCAACTGTATTTTTTGGCAACTTTTTCTTTCAAAATTATAGTTCCTAAATTAATCTGTGTTGGTATGTATAGTTCCAGGTCATTCATTTTAATGTCTGTATAGTATCACTTGGGGTGAATATATTGTTCAGTATTTATCTGTACTGCTGTGATGGAAATCTAAGTTTCTTCCTATTTTCCACTACTGGAAATGGGGTTTCCTCAAGTGTGCTATTAAACATTTGTGTTCATGGTAAACACCCCACTTGGATTAAATTTTACAGTAGAATTTCTGGTTTTATTAATGTGTATCTTTCAGCTTAATGTATGTCAAAATGAATTTTAAAAAGATTGTAACAGTTAATACTTTCATCAATAGAGTGTGAAATTCTTATTTCTCACCAGTAGTTAGTATTAGCAGTCTTTTGAATATTTTCGTGTTTGTTAGATGTGAATTGACATCCCACTGTAGTTGTAGTTTGCTTCATCTGGAGGACAGGTTAGATTGTGTGTCTTTTCATATGTTTAGTTTAGTTCAGTTCAGTCGCTCAGTCTTGTCTGACTCTGCAGCCCCATCTTCCATGAATGTACTGTCCATTTTTCTGTCGGTTGCTTTTCTTTTTTCTTTCTACTTGTTTATTCTAGTACTTGTTTGTCCTGGATGCTCATCTTTTGTTGTTCATATTTTGCAAATGTCTTCTCCAGGAGTGTGGCTTATCACTTTCTAGTGGCATCTTTTAGCATAAGTAATTTTGGTAATTTTAATGAAACTGAGTCTAAAACATGTTTTTCTTAAAAAAAAAAAGTCTTGCTTAAGAAATCTTTTCAAATTCCAATGTCATAAAGATATCCTAATGTTCTTTAAAGTATTTTTTCTGTTTTACTTTTCATATTTGGATTTTTTAAGCCACAGGGATTTATTCTTGTGTATGGTATGAAATATAAATATTTTTCTTAAATTTGGATTTACAAATAGTCTAGGCTTCCATCACAAATTTCAAAACAGCCTCAGTTTTCACATTTAGTTTCCATATGTGCATGTCTCTATTTACAGACTTTGTTTTCTGTACTGTTTTCTGGTCTAACTTGTTATTTATGTATCACAGTCAGAATTTCTTAATTGTGATTCTTTCTGATCCTTTTTTGTTTCATGCTGCATTTTTAGTTATATAGTATTATCTTTTATTCACAAATTCTTCCTTGACAGTGCCAGAGTTTATTCCACTCTTAAACTTTTCAATTATTATATTTTACATTTCTGTTATTTCTTGTTTGTTTTTTAGTAGGTAAGTTGTGTTCAGCTCTTTTTGCAACCCCATGGACTGTAGCCCACCGCGCTCCTCTATCCATTGCATTTCCCAGGCAAAAGAACACTAGAATGGGTTGTCATTTCCTTCTCCAGGGGATATTCCCAACCCAGGGATCAAACCTACATCTCCTGCATAGGCAGGCGGATTCTTTACCACTGAGCCACTAGGGAATTCTTCTAAAGTTTGTAGTTACCTGTTGTTTCTTCTTTTTATATATTCTTTTCTTAATATTGTTTATCTTACTTTTCTCATTGCTGTTTATAATGGTTGTTATTCTTTCACCTTGGTAACAATTCTAAACACTGCTAAAATATTTTAAACATTTATGTTTAAAATTTGTATTAATGTAATTTTCTCTTGCAGTTGTTGATTTTGTTGCCTGTCTTGATATTTAGGTTTGGTTTGAAGTCTCATGGTATATGGGATGCTTTTTTTAAAAAGAGAAATTTTCCCTTCCCCTTGACACTTGTCTGTTTTACAGTTGGCTCACCTGGTCCTTACAAGACTCCCAGACCAGAAACTAGTTTAACAATGGTGTTTTGGGATCCCCAGCCCAAGGTGTGGTTGGGATGTTGCAGCTCTAGTCACTCGGAACAGGGATGGATATACTTGAAATCTGGTCTCAATTCTTTTCTATAGCCTCCTGTTTAAGCCCCCAGGCAGCAGTTGACAACAACTATTAATACTTCTGGATTCTCTTGACCGTTTAGGAACACCACCCCTGTCCCTTTTTCTAAGCTGTAAGCCTAGCCCTGATTTCCTACCCCACAGAGGGCCCTGTTAGCCCACCTTCTCTGCAGTCACCGAACTCCAGGCCATCATGCCCATCACTGGAACCTGAGCTCAGCCAGCCCAAGCTTCAGGCCCAAAGCACCACCGTGCTGCTCTAGTCCATTTCGGTTTCTCCATGGTGTTACCCTGTTCTAGTACTCACCAGTGACTCTTAACTTTCTTGCTTTTTATTTCAGATGTTGTTGTTACACAGGTTAAGTCTGTGCGTAGTCGCTCAGTCATGTCTGACTCTTTGTGTCCCCCAGAGACTGCAGACCACTAGGCTCTGCTGTCCGTGGGGATTAAGGAGGGAACTAAAAAATGTGAGCCTTTGACAACTGAAGTCTATTGGGTCTCTCAACTTTTTGGAATTGTTGTTCAGTCGCTCAGTTGTATCTGACTGTTTGCAGCCCCATGGACTGTAGCACACCAGGCTTCCCTATCCTTCACCATCTCCTGGAACTTGCTCAAACTCATGTTCATCAAGTCAGTGATGCCATCCAACCAACTTGTCCTCTGTTGTCCCCTTCTCCTCTTGCCTTCAGTCTTTCCCAGCATCAGGGTCTTTTCTAATGAGTCAGTTCTTCACATTAGGTAGCCAAAGTATTGGAGTTTCAGCTTCAGCATCAGTACTTCCAATGAATATTCAGGACTGATTTCCTTTAGGATGGACTGGTTTGAGCTCCTTACAGTCCAAGGGACTCTCAAGAGTCTTCTCCAACACCACAGTTGGAGAAGCATCAGTTCTTTGGTGCTCAGCCTTCTCTGTGGTCCAGTTCTCCCATCAACGCATGACTACTGGAAAAACCATGGCTTTGACTAGACAGACCTTTGTTGGCAAAGTAATATTTATCTGCTTTTCAATATGCTGTCTAGGTTTGTCATAGCTTTCTTCCAAGGAGCAAGGATCTTTTAATTTCATGGTTGCAGTCACCATCTGCAGTGATTTTGGAGCCCAGTAAAAGGAAGTCTGTTACTGTTTCCATTGTTTCCCCCACCTATTTGCAATGAAGTGATGGGACCAGATGCCATGGTCTTCATTTTTTTAAGGTTGAGTTTTAAGCCAGTGTTTTCAGTCTCCTCTTTCACTTTCATCAAGAGGCTCTTTAGTTCTTCTTCGCTTATTGCCATAAGGGTAGTGTCATCAAGCACATCCGAGGTTGTTGATCTTTCTCCCATCAGTCTTGATTCTGGCTTGTGCTTCATCCAGTCCAGCATTTCCTATGATGTACTCTGCATATAAATTAACTAAGCGGGGTGACAATATACAGCCTTGGTGTACTCCTTTCCCAATTTTGGACCAGTCCATTGTTCCATGTCCGATTCTAGCTGTTGCTTCCTGACCTGCATACAGGTTTCTCAGGAGGCAGGTCAGGTGGTCTGGTATTCCCATCTCTTTTAGAATTTTCCAGTTTGTCGTGATGCACACAGTCACAGACTTTAGCGTAGTGAATGAAGGAGAAGTAGATTTTTTTTGGGAATTATCTTGCTTTTTCTATGATCCAGCTGATGTTGACAATTTGATCTCTGGTTCCTCTGCTTTTTTTAAATCCAGCTTGAACATCTGAAAGTTCTCGGTTCACATACTGTTGAATCCTTGCTTGGAGACTTTGGATCATTACTTTGCTAGCATGTGAAATGCCTCTTACTTGTTCTAATTTTTCTCATATAGGTACCATATCTGTACTAGTCCATCTTTTGTAACAAAGAAAAATGTTCATTTCACAGTTTTGACCCACCCTCATCGCCCCCATCCCCTGACCCCCACCAAATCTTTAAGGCATTATTTGTTAGCAGGTTTCAAGTTTCCATATGAAATATGACTGCCACCTAGTGGCACACATTGGGTACTTTCATTTGAATCCTAAGTTTTAGACACAAGTTGGGAGACTCTGAATTTTTGTGTATGTGTGTGTGTCTTTTAAAATTAGAGATAGAAAGGGGGAAATAAGGTTTGAGGAGCTTGTGTTCTTGGAGTTCAAAAGAGCTTGATATCTCCATTTTAATAGAACAGAAAATAAGGGTAAGAGAAAAGGGCAAAGCGAAAAGGCAAATTTTTCAAGCATTGGCAACTGGAATTTGAACTGACTGTTTTCCCCACGGTAAGATGCCTGTGGTGCCTGGTACTGAATACCTACCTTGGGAACCCAGGTACTTATCAAAGAAACGTAGCCATAAATTCACTGACCTTTGTACCTATTTTACATCATCACCCAAAGACATAGAGACTGAAGTTTTCTGAATTCATTTTTTGTATATGAAAAAATAGAAATGTGTGTGTTCCTCCCCACCGTTTATCTTTCCAACCTGACCCCTCTTCTATGTTGGTTGGTAAGATTACATTCCAGTTACTTAAACCTTAAAAAGTGGTATGAGCCTCTAAACGGTAGACTTGGCTGGAAAACTAACGTACGTGTTCATCAGCTATTGCCGCAATAATGCTGTGTAACAGACCTTGCTGACATCCAGTAGTTTTCAATAATAAACATTTATTTACATAGGTATAAAGGTCAAATGTGGTTCCGCTAAGCTAGTCTGGGCTCTCTCAGGCTGTGCATAGACTGGGCTTGGCTGGGGACTCTGGCAAGGGTTTAGGTCTGCACCAGCTCTCGCTCTCTGCGACCCAGGCTGAGTCAGTAGTGGCTGTGTAGGGTGCGTCTTTCTCTTGTGAAATAGCGGGAGTGCCGGAAGCAAGCCAAACTGTGTGCAAGCAAATACAAATACTCTTTACATCCTGTCAGTTCACATTCTGCTCACCAGAGCCTAGAGCCCTAGGAAGTATTCTGCATCCCAGGCAGAATGGGGAGGTGGAAGTGGGCGAATAATTGCTGAATGGTACTCTAGTTTTGCACACCTACGTTTCAAATAATTGAATGAAATCAGATGAAGTCATTTAATAAAGTTTTAATGTATGAATACTGAAGTTATAAGTGCTAAAAGTTTCTTAGACGTTTCAAAGATGTACACCTTGAGAAGCTTTTTAAGACTGGAAGTGTGTACCATTTGTTTTCTTTTACCTAATGCTTAGTTCAGGCTGGGCTTATCGAGATACCAAACACATGGATGAAAGAGCTCCCGAGCAAACTGGTTTTTCTCCCATTTTTTAATATTGGCATTTGTATATTTCTGAGAGAGATTGGAAAATGGTAATTCTATGTTCATGGAATTTCTGTTGTCACATCTTGTATTTTTCTGACATGGGAGCTAGTCGTCTCCCTTCTGTGTGTATATAGAGCAACGTAATACATAGATCTATTGATTTACACGACTTCTATATGGCCTCTTTGTGGTGTCCCAAGGATGAAAGACCAGAAAAAACCGAGGACAGTCTTGGAATGCTGTGTTCCCCCCACGCAGTATACATGCCTCATCCAATCCGCAAATGACCCGTAAGACCCCTATCCTGCTCCTTGAATCCTGGCTGTAGAAATGGACCAAGGACCCCTGTTCAACGTCTGTTCTCCCTTGAGCTGGCCCGCGTTCTAACAGCTTCTCCCACTCTAATAAACTTTATTTTTCTCTCATTCTGCCTCATGTCTGGAAATTCTTTGCCAACTCACGTGTGGACCATGACACTCTTCCTTTTGAAAGAGGCAGGATGGATCTCCGGCCTGAAATTTGATTCAGATGCCAAGAGTGATGATTTTGTCTCTCTATCTCACACACACACGCACACACAGACACACACGTATGGAAAGGTTTATCACTAGCATAATGAAACTTTGGGGGAGAGCAGGGCAGGGCCTCTCAAGCTGACTGAAAAATGCCTTGAGAGAGAAAGGGTAGGAGAGTGGCCTGGAGTTTTATGATGTTCAGGGTTGGGGGCTAGGAGTGGGCTGAGGATTCCTCTCATGGGCCACATCTTGTGTGTTCAAATTTCTTGCCAGTCGCAAAAACATTGTAACCAGAATGCCAAGATACAGAGCACAGAGGAAGAGGCAGAGGTGAAGCTTAAAAACTGTCCGCAATTAAAGATTAGAAAATGAAGTTAGACTCTTCATTATACTTTTCCCACCACGTGTGTGATTGTTGATGGCTCGCTGATGGAAGGTGTTGTATTGACATTGTGGTGTTGTATGGACTGGCTGGCAACCGCAGAATTTGATTTCACCCAACTTTGTTCTCTTGACGTCTACTATTTCTGATGATTACGGGCAGCCATCCCCGCTCCATATGGTATCGTTTGTGCGGAGTGCATTGTGGATGGGTGTCTGGTGAGAAATGAATGTGGAGGATCTACTGTGCTCCCAGACCAGATGGCACACTTTGCTTATTAAACATGAGAACTCAAATTTGACTTTACTTTTATATTAGAGCTAATGATCTGTGACTTTACCTTCCATGACCAGTACTGTTTTCATTCATGTTAAGAGATAGTTGGAGGAAGTTCCTGCGTTTGTTCATGGATGAGTTTGAATGTTTATTAATCTGTCAATAACTAGCATGTTTCCCCAACATGCCATCTATCATGTGCCAGTGTTACCGACCAAGGTTCTTGACCTCCTTAAATCAAGAGAAATTGATCAGAAGCCAAACGAGAAATTCAGGCAAGTCTTGGCTGGGACATCTTCCCAGATGGCTCGGTGGTAAAGAACCCGCCTGACATTGCAGGAATTGCGGAGACTGGGGTTCAGTTCATGGTTTAGATAGACCCCCTGGAGGAGGAAATGGCAGCTCATGCCAGTATTCTTGCTGGGATAATCCCATGGACAGAGAAGCCAGGTGGTCTACAGTCCATGGGGTCTCAAAGAGTTGGACATGACCGAGCGAGTGAGGATGTATGCACTCGAGCACTGCACTCAAGGGGTCCCAGGTCCCAGCCTCTCCCCAGCTCTTTAATTTGGGGTATATCCTTAGACTGCTTTTATTATTTTTTAATTTCTTCTTTAAACCAATTGATTTTTTGTTTCCTTTTAGCTTAAATAAAATTAACTTTATCTTAAAGCAATGATTCTCAAACTTTAGCATGCCTTATTACTTGGGGAGCGTGTTAAAGTGTTCTCTCAGTTTCTTAATCAATAGGCCTAGGATAGGCCTAAGAATGATGATTTCTAAGAAGTTGCTTTCTAATTATGGTCCTGGAGAAGACTCTTGAGAGTCCCTTGGACTGTAAGGAAATCAAACAATCAATCCTAAAGGAAATTATTCCTGAATATTCATTGGAAGGACTGTTGCTGAAGCTTCGACACTTTGGCCACCCAATGCAAAGAGCCAACTCATTGGAAAATACCCTTGGGAAAGATTGAGGGCAGGAGGAGAAGGGGGCGACAGAGGATGAAATGGTTGGATGGCATCAATGACTCAACGGACATGAGTTTGAGCTAACTTTGGGGGACAGTGAAGGCCAGGGAAGCCAGGCATGCTGCAGTCCATGGGGGTTGCTAAGAGCCAGACACGACTTAATGACTGAACAAGAAGTTCCAGGTGACACTGATGCTGTGGGTCCAGGGTCTAAACTGACAGTGTCTTCTAACAGTGTCTTATGAACAGTGTCTTAGAGCAGTAATACTCACAATAGCATGGGTTTTATGTGCTAGCTTGACTTTTTTCTAAAGCACATAAAATAAGTATTCAGCTATTAAAATAAAGTCCAGCTGTCTGTTACTGAAAATATGACCTCACTGGTGTGTTTGCAAAGCCTTGGAACACTGAATAGTCTCCAAATATAATTCAGAGGAAGCATCCTTTCCCGTTAAAACTGAAGATCCGTACTTGAACATGTTTCTGAACGATATAAGACAATAGGTAGAGCCACTGTGAGATGCACACAGTGCACCCATTGGAGTCTGTGGGCAGAAATAGAGCTGTGTTTTTCGTCTTGGGGGGAAATCAGAAAGTCTCTAATTCCCCAGCTGTGCGCATAATCTAGTTCTGTCAGTGTCGTGTGCGTATGTTGGGGAGGGGCTGAGATATATTGGATGTGTGTGTACAGAGTAAATGAAAACCAGATTTAACCACAAACTGGTGACTACAGGCTGGGAAGTCCCCAAAGAGAAGATGAACGGATCAGTCATATAACTTGATGGAACCAACCATTATAACACATCACACTCTTCATGTTGACTCCACACCCATCAAACCTCACTGTGATTAAAAAGACCCCTGCCTCTTTTAACAGAGAAGGCAATGGCACCCCACTCCAGTACTCTTGCCTGGAAAATCCCATGGACGGAGGAGCCTGGTGGGCTGCCATCTATGGGGTCGCATAGAGTCGGACACAAATGAAGTGACTTAGCAGCAGCAGCAGCCTCTTTTTAAGAGTTAGGGAAAATTTGTCCCAATTTTACAAGTGATTCTTGAAATTGGATAATGTGAACAACCTTTAAGTTCTCAGGCATTTGGAATTTTGTTCATACCTGATGCTTACCCAACCATAAGAACAACAGTAACTCACAAATAAACAAAATAAGCAAACAAAACTCTGTTAAGGAAATAAGACGGGTTCTTTGGGCTTGAAGGACATCATTGGTACTGACTAGCATGTGGTCTAAGGGTAGTTGTTCAGCCATTCACCTCAGTCTCTCCATCTGTAAAATGGGTATTGATATGATAAGATCTACCTTCTAAGTATGATGTGAGGATGGCATGAATTAACCTATGTAAAGTGCTTAGAACAGTTCTTGAGAAATAGCACTCAGTAATGTCACCTGTACTTGTGTGTAATGTACGTGATTAAGAGAAACTCATTCAGTCAGTGATAAACTGTAGTAGTGGTTACTACCCCCATGTTAGAGAGGTCATCTCTAATTTTCTTCTTGGTGAGTTGAAGAATACACCCCTGTGATGGTACCTGCAGAAAGTACATTTTGTTGTTGGGAACTGATCAAAAAGAAAGGTCTGTATGGTAAAAGGGGTTGCTACCAATTAGACCAAGTACTTGACTACAAAAAGCTCTATTTTTATGGAAGGAAGTTCTTACTTCCTCCCAAAATGTTGAATCCTGCAAGTCAGGATCCTTTTTCTGTCTTTCCATATCATGTATTATTTCCCTAAAAGACATTATTCAAACTGCTGCTTTTGTGGGCTAGATTATTTAAATCCATTCGTTAATTTCCATTGAGGCTAATGAGGCTTCAGAGAAGTCTACCGTTTTCAAGTCCTGAGAGTTAGAACCTCTGTTCCTCTTTTTCACACATAGAGTCCCAAAGCTACTGAATTTCAGGGTCAAGTTCTCTTTTTAAGAAACAAAAACATCCTTTGTGTTGAACAGAGACCACTGCCTCCCCGTCGTCACCCCCAAGAGACAGGGAAGATTTGCCTTGGTCTTCTCCAAGGTATTTGCAAACCCAAAAAATGTGGAGGGAGGGGACTGCCACCAACAGGATACAGCTGAAAACCACCAACCATGATTCATTATTCTGTAACCTTTATACTCTTACCGTTCTCTTATGAGCCCTCAAAGGGAGTAGTCCACCAGCGAGGGTGTTAACTTCCTCCTGCGCGCTGCCCGCTTATTGTATTTTATCATCTTTGTCACGAATGGGGATGTGTTTTCTTGCCACCTGTCACACTGGGACTGTTGGTACAAAACTGTTGTTTGAAGAGGAGATGAATCAAGATTTACTGGGTGTTAGCTTTGCAGTGATCTTCATCAGTCTGTTGATTAGTCAGAACTATATGTCATGCCCTTCCAGGTACAGTTTACAAAAAAAAAAGAATCATTTCAAAATATATTCTACATGGTTTCTCTTGAGGATGTAAATGGACATTATTCCCAAGGGGCATCAGTGTTGAAAGAAGGTTGGTTTGGCTAAGCTTCTTTTGCCTACTTTGTGGAGACTTGGTATTGATTCAGGTTTAAATGTTGATCATCACTTTGGTTAGGGCTCAACACTTATACAAGACTCACACTTACTAAATTGTTCTTATTTGATCCACCTAGAAGACTCTTTTAGGGGCTTCCCAGGTGGTTCAGAGGTAATGAGTCTGCCTGCCAATGCAGGAGACATGGGCTCGATCCCTGGGTCTGGAAGATCCCCTGGAGAAGGAAATGGCAACCCTCTCCAGTATTCTTGCCTGGGAAATCCCATGGAGAGTGGAGCCTGGCCAACTACAGTCCATGGGGTCACAAAGAATTGGACATGACTTAGCAACCCAACAACTAGAGACTCTCTTATACCTATATGATATTCTTTTTATGACATGGTGGTTTTGCTCGGTCGCTCAGTCATGTCCAGCTCTTGGTGACCCCATGGACAGCAGTATGCCAGGCTCCCTGTCCTTCACCATCTCCTGGAGCTTGCTCAAACTCATGTCCTTTGAGTCAGTGATGTCATCCAATCATTTCATCCTTGTTCATCCTCTTCTCCTCCCGCCTTCAGTCTTTCCCAGCATCAGGGTCTTTTCTAATGAGTCAGCTCTTCACATCAGGTGGCCAAAGTATTGGATCTTCAGCATCAGTTCTTCCAATGAATATTCAGGATTGATTTCCTTTAGAATTGACTGGTTTGATCTCCTTGCAGTCCAGGAGATTCTTTTTTTTTTTCTTTTTCAGGAGATTCTTAAGAGTCTTCTTCAACACCACAGTTCAAAAGCATCAATTCTTCAGCACTCAGCCTTCTTTATGATCCAACTCTCACATCCATACATGACTACTAGAAAAACCATAGCTTTGGCTAGACGGACCTTTGTTGGCAAAGTGATGTCTCTGCTTTTTAATATTCTTTATATGACACGTGAAGAAGCTAATATATATATATATATATAAATATAACCTTAGCAATCTTTTTCTTATACTTTAATGCTAGGTATGCATAAATAAAATTATATAAAAGACATAGAAGCTAGTGCTAGTGCTAAGTCACTTCAGTCTTGTCAGACTCTTTGTGAGTCTGTGGACCATAGTCTGCTAGGCTCCTCTGTCAATGGAATTCTCCAGGCAAGAATACTGGAGTGAGTTGCCATTTCCTTCTCCAGGGGATCTTCTCAACCCAGGGACTGGACCTGCATCGTAACATCTCCTGCATTGGCAGGTGGGTTCTTTACCACTAAAGCCACGTGGGAATCCCCATGGAGGCTAAAGAAGAGATTTTTCATTGAAAGGCCTTCTTCCCTCATAACCCATCTCAGCTCCTCTTCTCCTGGATGGCACCATGTTCCTGATTTTGTTAATAGTGTTTGTTTTTCTTATATAGTCTTTCATTTGTGAACCTAGATATAGAATTTTGGGATAAGGTGGTATGGATATCTTCAACTTTATTAGAAAGTGTTGAGCATTTTCCATAGTGATTGTACCAGTTTGCATTCCTACCACAAGGGCTTGAGGGTTTCCATTGCCCCACATCTTCACCAGCAGTCAGTTCTGTCTAACTTTCTTCCTGATTGCTAAGTGAGAATAGGCACATGTAATGTATCTGTTACTTGCGTGTCCTCTTTCAGAGTGCCTATTGACGCATTTAGCTATTTTTCATTTTCTGTAGTTTTTTAAGGAACTATTCATACATATATTTATACTAGATCTTTGATTATGGATTCCAATTATATTCTCCTATGCTATGGCTTGTCTTTTCTCTCACTTTATAGTATATTGATGAAAAGTTTTTAATTTTAATATAGTTGAATTTGTTACTTTTATCCTTTAGTGCTTTTTTGCATCTTAAATTCTTTCCTATCCTGAAGTTATAAAAATATTACTGTGTGTTGCTTATAAGATACTGAGTTTTGTACAGTGTAACTCTTTATCAATTTGGAATGACTATTCCACAGTATAAAGTTGGGGTCCAGCTTCATGTTTTTTTCATGAGACTATCCACTTTTCCCCACCAGTAATTATTGAAAAGACTGCTCTTTATTGTAAAGAAAGATCATTTGTGCTGCTTCTGTCGTACCAAGTAACCGTAAGTTTATGTTGTATTTCTAGTCTCCTAGTCTATTAGTTCCTCTTTTAGTACCACACCACCATAATTGGGTTGTGATAGGAAAAAGTAATTCTTGTTACATAGTAAGGCATGTTGTCTTACCTTTATATTTTTGTGAAGTTTTTTGGCTTTTTGCATGTTCATGCTTCAATATACATTTCAGAATGAGCTCCTTAAGTTTGAACAAAACAAAAACCCTGAGAAATGTTGAATGGGATTGCATTGAATTGTTAGACCAAATTTGGGAAGATCCATCTTTACACTATGGAGTCATCCAAAACATGACTTGCTTACTTTCTATGTCTTTCTGGGTAATATATTTAAATACAGTGTTTCTATTTTCTCATATGAAGTCTTGCATTTTTTGGTTAGATTCTTTTTAAGTACTTTATATTTTTAGAGGTACTTGTAAATGTCAAGTTTTTTTCTTTAAACTGTTGGTGATATCAAGATTTTTGTATTCTGATTTTATATCCATCAATTCTACTAAACTCATGTATTAATTCTAATATTTTACCTGTAGAATCTTTTGGATTTTTCTAAATGCACAATCATAGTGAATAATGAGTTTATGTTTCCCTTTAATATATGTATATGTGTGTGTGTGTGCACATGTGTTTTTCTTTTTTTCTTGTCCTACTGCTTCTGCTGGTCCCCTTAGGAAAACAATGAATAGAAGTGGTGGTAACAAGTATTCTTGTGTTAACGGTGAATCTCCTAGGGAAAGCATTCAGAAGTTAAATATTTGTAAGCTTTAAAGAATTTTAATGTACTATAGAGTTAACTTTTTTTAGTTTAAGAATTCTGATTCTGAGTTTTTTTTTTTTTTTTAATTTTTTTATTAGTTGGAGGCTAATTACTTCTCAACATTTCAGTGGGTTTTGTCATACATTGATATGAATCAGCCATAGATTTACACTTATTCTCCATCCCGATCCCCCCTCCCACCTCCCTCTCCACCCGATTCCTCTGGGTCTTCCCAGTGTACCAGGCCCGAGCACTTGTCCCATGCATCCCACCTGGGCTGGTGATCTGTTTCACCATAGATAGTATACATGCTGTTCTTTTGAAATATCCCACCCTCACATTCTCCCACAAAGTTCAAAAGTCTGTTTGTATTTCTGTGTCTCTTTTTCTGTTTTGCATATAGGGTTATCGTTATCACCTTTCTAAATTCCATATATATGTGTTAGTATGCTGTAATGTTCTTTATCTTTCTGGCTTACTTCACTCTGTATAATGGGCTCCAGCTTCATCCATCTCATTAGGAATGGTTCAAATGAATTCTTTTTAATGGTTGAGTATATTTCCATGGTGTATATGTATCCACACGCTTCCTTAACCATTTCACTGCTGATGGACATCTAGAGTTGCTTCCATTCCTGGCTATTATAAACAGTGCTGCGATGAACATTGGGGTGCACGTGTCTGTTTCAGATCTGGTTTCCTCAGTGTGTATGCCCAGAAGTGGGATTGCTGGGTCATATGGCAGTTCTATTTCCAGTTTTTTAAGAAATCTCCACACTGTTTTCCATAGGGGCTGTACTAGTTTGCATTCCCACCAACAGTGTAAGAGGGTTCCCTTTTCTCCACACCCTCTCCAGCATTTATTGCTTGTAGACTTTTGGATAGCAGCCATCCTGACTGGCGTGTAATGGTACCTCATTGTGGTTTTGATTTGCATTTCTCTGATAATGAGTGATGTTGAGCATCTTTTCATGTGTTTGTTAGCCATCTGTATGTCTTCTTTGGAGAAATGTCTGTTTAGTTCTTGGGCCCATTTTTTGATTGGGTCATTTATTTTTCTGGAATTGAGCTGCAGGAGTTGCTTGTATATTTTTGAGATTAATCCTTTGTCTGTTTCTTCATTTGCTATTATTTCTCCCAATCTGAGGGCTGTCTTTTCACCTTACTTATAGTTTCCTTTGTAGTGCAAAAGCTTTTAAGTTTCATTAGGTCCCATTTGTTTAGTTTTGCTTTTATTTCCAATATTCTGGGAGGTGGGTCATAGAAGATTTTGCTGTGATTTATGTCGGAGAGTGTTTTGCCTATGTTCTTCTCTAAGAGTTTTATAGTTTCTGGTCTTATATTTAGATCTTTATCCATTTTGAGTTTATTTTTGTGTATGGTGTTAGAAAGTGTTCTAGTTATCCATTCTTTTTACAAGTGGTGACGGCAGTTTTTCCCAGCAGCCACTTGTTAATAGAGGTTGTCTTTTTTCCCATTGTATATTCGCTTGCCTCCTTTGTCAAAGATAAGGTGTCCATAGGTTCGTGGATTTATCTCTGGGCTTTCTATTCTGTTCCTTTGTTCTATATTTCTGTCTTTGTGCCAGTACCATACTGTCTTGATGACTGTGGCTTTGTAGTATAGTCTGAAGTCAAGCAGGTTGATTCCTCCAGTTCCATTCTTCTTTCTCAAGATCACTTTGGCTATTCGAGGTTTTTTGTATTTCCATACAAATTGTGAAATTCTTTGTTCTAGTTCTGTGAAAAATACCGTTGGTAGCTTGATAGGGATTGCATTGAATCTATAGATTGCTTTGGGTAGAATAGCCATTTTGACAATATTGATTCTTCCAATCCATGAGCATGGTATGTTTCTCCATCTGTTTGTGTCCTCTTTGATTTCTTTCATCAGTGTTTTATAGTCTTCTATGTATAGGTCTTTTGTTTCCTTAGGTAGATATACTCCTAAGTATCTTATTCTTTTCGTTGCAATGGTGAATGGTATTGTTCCCTTAATTTCTCTTTCTGTTTTTTCATTGTTAGTGTATAGAATGCAAGGGATTTCCTGTGTGTTAATTTTATATCTGCAACTTTACTAATATTCGTTGAATCTAGCTCTAGTAATTTTTCTGGAGTAGAGTCTTTAGGAGTTATTTATATAGAGGATCATGTCATCTGCAAACAGTGAGAGTTTTACTTCTTCTTTTCCTATCTGGATTCCTTTTACTTCTTTTTCTGCTCTGATTGCTGTGGCCAGAACTTCCAACACTATGTTGAATAGTAGTGGTGAGAGTGGGCACCCTTATCTTGTTCCTGATTTCAGGGGAGATGCCTTTTAAAATTTGGATAATTTTAGTATTTTGGGTTGACTATTTCAGTTATTTAAAAAATCTTTAGTTTATATACTGTAGTGATCATGAAGTAAAAATGGAATTCAGTATGTGAGTTGTGTGTATGTGTCAGTGTTTATATACATACATATATATATATATATGTATAAAGTTTACTTCACATGATGAATGAGTTAATCATCCACTTCTTACATTTTCAATAATGTCATTTTATTTTATATTTTATAGTTCTGAACAGTAACACAAATATAATAAACTACTTTTTGCTTAAGACAGCTTCAGTCAGAGAGCCTATCATTCACACTGAAATGAACCTAATTTTACATTTTGTGGGAAAATCTCGTTATATTGAATAGTTGTTTTTTTATAAAAAAAGATAGTATTTTAGAAGGAGTTATATCCGGATGTTATGGACATTGGTTAATTCTTTAAAATATCCCTTTTGAATTACAATGTAAGAAATCTCATTTTATTTTTATCATTCTTTTCTTAGAAAGGTTCTTTCCCTCAAGTACAGAAAATGATTGACATACTTTAATTAAGGCTTTACAAATTATGAGTAGATGGAAGTAAGACTCAATGCCATTGGAAACAAAGATCCTACTGCATTTTGCGTCTCCATCTTTGATTTATTCCTTTGAACAAAAGTAGCACCCTGAATAGTCACAATCTTTGTATGTGAGCTTAGTCGCTCAGTCGTGTCTGACTCTTTTGGGACTCCATAGACTGATTCCCCAGACTTCTCTGTCCATGGGATTGTCCAGGCAAGAACCCTGGAGTGGGTTGCCATTTCCTTCTCCAGCAAATCTTCCCAACTTAGGGATCGAACCCATGTCTATTATGTCTCCTGCATTGGCAAGCAGATTCCTTACCACTGTGGCACCTGGAAAGTCCCCAGTCACAGTCTTTAGGCATCCACAAAGCTTCAGAAAGAGAATAAGAGATACAAATGAAATTTTAGTTGTATATTGACTTCCAGGTGATGTAAGTCTTGCAGTCTCAAAGAAGGGCAATGCCAAAGAATGCACAATTGCACTCATTTCACATGTTAGCAAGGTGATGCTCAAGATCCTTCAAGCTAACTGAGAAATTGCAGATGCACAAGGTAGCTTTAGAAAAGACAAAGGAACCAGAGATCAAACAACTCTAACATCCATTAGATCATAGAAAAAGCAAGAATATCCCAGAAAAACATTTGCTTCATTGACATATGCTTCATTGACTTCATTGACTATGTTGTGTTGATCACAACAAACTGTGGAAAATTCTTAAAGAGATGGGAATACCACACCACCTTACCTGCCTCCTGAGAAATCTGTATGAAGATCAAGAAGCAACAGTTGGAACAAGACATGGAACAAAAAAGTGGTCCCAAATTGGGAAAAGAGTATGTCACTCTGTTTATTTACTTCTATGCAGAACTCATCACGGGAAATACTAGGCTCAATGAATCACAAGATGGAATCAAGGTTTCCAGGAAAAATATCAACAACTTCAGGTATGGAGATGACATTAATACCACTCTAATGGAAGAAAGCAAAGAAGAACTAGAGAGCCTCTTGATAAGGGTGAAAAAAGAGAGTGAAAAAGACAATTTAAAACTCAACATTCAAAAACAAAGATCATGGCATCTGGTCCCATCACTTCATGACAAATAGAAGGGGGAAAAGTGGAAACAGTGAGAGATTTTATTTTCTTGGAATCCAAAATCACTGTGGGGAGTGACTGCAACCATAAAATTAAAAGACACTTGCTCCTTGTAAGGAAAGCCATGACAAACCTAGACAGCATATTAAAAAGCAGAGATGTTACTTTGCCGACAAGATCCGTTATAGTCAAAGATTTGTTTTTTCCAGTAATCATGTATGGATGAGAATCAAAGAAGGCTGAGAACTTAGGAATTGATGCGCTTCAAGTGTCAGACGAGTGTATGCCCCTCGGTTCTTTGTCTCATCACAACAAAGATTTGGAGTGACGGACATTAAAGTCCCCTCAGCATGTCACAGCTCTCAGGTTTTGGACAAACTGTGTCATAGCTCTTAGACGAATCATTGTTACAGCTCTATTTTATTTAGAAGATAGCAGGAGAATCCATCCTTGAAGAAGAGAAGAGAGTGGAGGAGCGCGCCAGCGCATGGGGTGGTGGTGGGGGAGTAGAGAGAGGGAGAAAGAGGGTACGCACGCATGGGAGAGAGAGAGCCCTTTGGCTCCTCTTTTTATATGTTTTTTTCTTCTCCCTGGGCCTGCCCTATGCAAATTGGCTTGGGCAGGAGCGCTGTTCTACCTGAAGTCCTCAC
Source organism: Cervus canadensis (assembly GCF_019320065.1). NCBI lineage: Eukaryota > Metazoa > Chordata > Mammalia > Artiodactyla > Cervidae > Cervus > Cervus canadensis. The sequence goes on from NC_057391.1 coordinate 26,917,118, forward strand.
TCCGGTCCTCAGACCTTCCTTTGACCTTCCTCTGTTCTATTTTCATGGGCTTTTCCCTTCCTTGTCTTTTAGCCACCACCATTGTGGACTCCTTTTCCCTATTCTAACTACCTAACAGAAGTGTGGTGCTGGAGAAGACTCTTGAGAGTCCCTTGGACTGCATGATCAAACCAGTCAATCTAAAGGAAATCAACCCTAAATATTCATTGGAAGGACTGATGGTGAAGCTGAAGCGCCAATATTTTGGCCACCTGATTCGAAGAGCTGACTCATTGGAAAAGACCCTGATGATGGGAAAAATTGAGGGCAGGAGGAGAAAGAGGCAACAGAGGATGAGATGTTTAGATGGCATGACCAACTCAGGGGACATGAATTTGGGCAAACTCTGTGATGTAATGAAGGACAGGGAAGCCTGGTGTGTTGCAGTGCATGGGTCGCTAAGAGTCGGGGATGACTTAGCAATTGAACAGCAGTGAGTGTTCAATTCAGTTCAGTTCAGTCGCTCAGCTGTGTCTGACTTTTTGCAATCCCAAGGACTGTAGCACGCCAGGCCTCCCTGTCTATCACTAACTCCTGGAGTTTACTCAAGCTCATATCTGACAAAACGTGGTCCACTGGAGAAGAGGATGGCAAACCACTTCAGTATTCTTGCCTTGAGAACCCCATGAAGAGTATGAAAAGGCAAAAAGATAGGAAAGTATGAAAAAGCAAAAAGGCAAAATGATTGTCTGAGGAGGCCTTACAAATAGCTGAGAAAAAAAAGATGTGAAAGGCAAAGGAGAAAAGATATACACATTTGAATGCAGAGTTCCAAAGAACAGCAAGGAGAGATAAGAAAGCCTTCCTCAGTGATCAGTGCAAAGAAATAGAGGAAAACAACAGAATGGGAAAGACTAGAGATCTCTTCAAGAAAATCAGAGATACCAAGGGAACATTTCATGCAAAAATGGGCACAATAAAGGACAGAAATGGTATGGACCTAACAGAAGTGGAAGATATTAAGAAGAGGTGGCAAGAACACACAGAAGAACAACAAGTGTTATCAGGCTCTTATTTCAGAGATCTTCTGCGTATTGGCTTATTCACTTCTGAAAAAGATAGTTGCAGTCAAAGAAGGAAAGTGCCCAGTGATCCCTGTTAAGCTTTGTCCACCTAGTACAGGAATTTGTATACAGCCACAGATTTCTGACTCAATGGTGAGGGGAATTTAGTATCAGATACTTAAACAGACTTCAATACTGATCATCCTGATTTAAGATTTGGCATTCTCTTTCTTGTATTTGCTGAAATTAAAGCTCATTCTCAGCACTCTCTTCTGCAGTTTTCATTTTCTATTAATATTTATCACTA
>NC_057391.1:27243130-27245204 GCF_019320065.1 Cervus canadensis
AAAAACAAAAAACACACACACACAAAAAAAGAAAAGACCCTGATGCTGGGAAAGATGGAAGGCAAGAGGAGAAGGGGACGACAGAGGATGAGATGGATGGATGGCTTCACTGACTCAATGGACATGACTTTGAGCAAGCTTGAGGAGAAGGTGAAGGACATGCAGTCCATGGGGTCACAAGCAGTTGGACATGGCTCAGTAAATGAACAACACCAACTACAAAGCAAAAATCTATCATAGATAAAAACTACAGAAAAGGATCCAAACATAACACTAAAGAGTCATCAACTCACAAGGGAAGAGAAAAAAACAAAAAACCATAACAAACAACCCCAATACAATTAACAAGATGGCAATAAGAACATACACATTTCTTTAGACATAAATGGACTAAACAGTCTAATCAAAAGACAAAGTGGCTAAATGTATATAAAAACAAGACCTGCTGCCTATGAGAGACTCCCTTCAGATTTAAAAACAAAGTGGTGGTTATGGTTTAGTCACTAAGTCGTGTCCAACTCTTGTGACCCCATGGTCTGTAGCCCACCAGGCTTCTCTGTCCATAGGATTTCTCAAGCAAGAATACTGAAGTCAGTTGCCATTTCCTTCTCCAGGGGATCTTCCTGACCTAGGAATGGAAACCAGGTCTCCTGCATTGGAGGCAGATTACTGCATTACAGGCAGATTCTTTACTGACTGAGCTATGAGGAAAGTGAGGGAATAGATAAAGGTATTTGATTCTAACGGAAATCCAGACAAAGCTAGAGTAGCAATACTTGTATTGACAAAATAGTCTTCAAAAGACAAAAACTGTTATAACAGACAAAGAAGTGCAGTACATATGATGGAGGTATAAATCCAAGATGTAACAATTGTAAATATAAGTGTACCCAACATAGGAGCACCTTGATACATAAAGCAAATATTGACATAAAGAGAGAAATTGACAGTAACATAGTAGTAGAGGACTTCAACTCCCCATTTACATCAATGGACAGATCATTCAAACAAATATATATATATATAATATATACACATATATTACATATATCTACATATTTATTTCACTAAGGAAGCACTAAATTTAAAATGACTCAGACAGGATGGACTTGGGTTTTATATATATAGAACATTTCATCCAAAGACACATTCTTTTCAAACTCAAGTGGAACATTCTCCAGGATAGATCAAATGCTAGGCTACAAAACAAGCTTCAGTGAAGTTAAGAAAATTGAAACCATAATCAAGCATTTTCTTGCCAGGAGGCTATTAGACTAGAAATAAACTACAGGAAATAAAAGCTGCAAAACATAAGTACACGGAGGCTCAATAAGCTTCTAAGAAACCAATGGCTAGATGATGAAGTCAAAGATGAAATCAAATTATACCTTGAGACCAAAGAATATGAAAACACACTGACCTAAAAACCATGGGACAGAGCAAAAGCAGTTCTAACAGGGAAGTTTATAGTAATACATGCTCTCCTCAGAAAATAAGAAAAACCCCAGACCAGCCTAATCCTACAGCTAAAAGAACTAGAGAGAAGAAAACAATCCAACGTTAGAAAGAAATCATGTAAGATCAGAGTAGAAAAAAAGGAAATAGAAACTGAAAAATAGAAAAGAAGAAACTAAGAGTTGGTTCTTTGAAAAGATAAAGAAGATTGATCATCCTTTAGCCAGAGGCATGGAGAAAAAAGAGGGCCCAAATCAATAAAATCAGGAATGAAAAAGTTACAACCCACACCACAGAAATAAAAAGGCTCATGGAAATTACTAGGAATAACTATAAGTCAATAAAATTGACAGCCAAGAAGAAGTGGACAAATTCCTAGAAATGTATATTCTCCCAAGGCTAAATCAGGTAGAAATAGAAAATATGAACAAGCCAATTACCAGTAGAGTAATTGAATCAGTAATTTTAAAACTCTCAAACAAAAGTCCAGGACCATATGGTTTTTTTTTTTGTTTGTTTGTTTGTTTGTTTTTATTATTTTTTTCCAGTGGGTTTTGTCATACATTGATATGAATCAGCCATGGATTTACATGTATTCCCAATCCCGATCCCCCCTCCC